>NW_007247097.1:128551-164567 GCF_000164805.1 Carlito syrichta
CAAAAAAAAAAAAAAAAAAGAAAAGAAAAGAATATGCAATACTGTTCTTTTGAGAAATAACATCTTGCTAGCATAAAAAAAAGGATAAAATCACCAAAATTTTAAAAGTAAACTTTGGGGACAGTGACATTTTCAAAAATATTTTTTCTTCCTTCTTTGACATAAATACCTATGTTCTAGCAAGTAGACAATATCTCAGATCATTTTATCTTTGAAAAAGGTCTACTTTGGGTCATCCAGATACTCTGTGTCTCCCAAGGTGACAAAAAGGTGAAACAGGAAGCACACAGTATCACCTATGAACTATTCTAGCCAAAATAGCTTATCCTGAATCTAATTAAGTACAAAATCTAACTATCAATTTACTTCAAAGAGAAAAAACATGTTCAATGACACCAGGAGAATGCAGAATGTGGGAAATACTATAGGACAAATGATATAATTTCTTCAATAAATAAATAGTATTAATAAAAGTGTGGGTTGGTTTCTGATTAATACAAAATGTATCAAACAAATAGTTGTGTAGGCTACTGGATCCAGATCCAGGGAAAGAAACCATAAAAATACATTTTTGAGACAATCAGGTAAACTTGACTAGTTATTAGAGATATTAAGGATTACCGCTAATTTTGTTAAAGATGATAAATCACAGTAAATATTGCGTGATTTCTTTAAAGGCCCTCTTAAAAGAGGTTCACACTGAAATATTTACAGGTAAAAGACTACAATGCCTGGGATGTGCCTGAAAATACCTTACCGCACCCCTCACCACCTGCTCAAGGAGAAAGGATCAATGGAAAAACATTGGCTAGATGCTGATCATTACTGAAGTTGAGTGGTGGGCTCACAGGGATTTATCAAAGCATACTATAAACTTTTGTATACTCACAGTTTTCTTCTTAAATTTTTTGTTTGTTTGTTTTTTTGAGTTGGAGTCTCACTCTGTCGCCCAGACTGGAGTGCAGTGGCCACTCCCGGCCATCACAGCCTCGACCTGCTGGGCTCCGGCGATCCTTCCGCCTCCGCCTTCCGAGTAGCCGGAAGACAGGCAGGCGCTACCATGCCCGGCTGATTTTTTGATTTACTGTAGAGATGAGGTCCCGCTGCCCAGGCGGGTATAGTCCCATGAAAGCATCTAGTACCCTTTTGAGATACTATTACACTATCTCAGGAAGAGCACCACTCAAGGATGTATCCATGTCAGGAAAAAAAGGGGGAGGGGACTGAACGTAGAAGCTCACACTTGCAATTTCAGCCCTTTGGGAGGCTGAGGCAGAAAGCTAACTTAAGCCTCGGAGTTTGAGATCAGTGTGGGCAACACAGCGAGACCTTGCCACTACCAAAAAAAAAAAGGAAAAAAAAAACCCTGTAACATTATCTAAACACACTAATGCCAAAACATAAAAACCTTTGCATATCTACCCTGTAGGCTTCAATAACGTATCTTTAAGCTTCCACCTGGATGAAATTAGCTAGATTAAAGTCCAGTCCACATGTCAGATTTTTTAACCTTCTACTAGTAGTTAAATAGCTTACATATATTTCATGTGCATATCTTAATTATGACTGCTCAAAAGAATATGTCTTGCTTATGAAAGCTTTTTAGCTAACTTGTTACAAAATATGTATAAATTTTAGTTCTCAAAATATTCAATATCCTAATAGATTCATTTGACCTATCTACCAATCTACAAACACCACCAAAATAAATAGCATGGTGCCACAAAGCCTACAAGCTTCATGCAGTCACATCCATATGCACAACCATTTCTCATCTCTAATAATGGAGAAAAATAATACAGTGACACTTACAAATAGTTCTGCTCGTGTTTTTGTCCAAGGCTGAAGTTTTTACTTCTTCAAGTTCTGAATTAAGAAGGAGACAAAAGATATTTCAGAAATTCTTTCTTTTCCATGAAAATCCTCAAAAACTACGATTACATTTTCTGAATTTTCTCTAGCATAGTTTTGTGTGCTATCAAAACACTACCTGAACTAATTAACAGGAATCTCTCACAAAATAATGAAAGCTGCTTTACTATTCTGATCACGGTCACTACAATCCTCAATCATTAGTCTCAATTATTTGCCATCGCTAGCCAAAGGGTGCTACCTATAGACAGACACTCATTGAAAAGGGGCTCCTGTGGTCAAAAGTCTGAGAAAAGCCTTACACTACATTGTCTCTTTGGAGGTTCACAGTGCACATGAGCAGAATGCAGAGTTAAAGAAGTTCTAGGTAACAAAACGTGTCTAATCCATAATCCCCACCCTCTTATCATAAATGTTTCTTGCCAGTACGCCTACTAACATTTCATAAATACAGATATGTTTTCTGCTACAGACAGTTTTTTTAAGTGTAATAGGCTGGAAAACCAGACAAATAAAGACACTGGGATCCCATAATAAAGTAAGAGTCATAAACATGAAATGACCAGGGTAGCCAAAAATATGGGTGGTATTATATTAAGTCTCAAACAGGATAGAAAATTACTCCAATACAGAACTTGAATGTTAATTTTCACATACATATTTTAAAAATCAGAGAAGGTATGGGATCATTTTGAGTATCCGTTGATCATCAACTGGGATGCACAGGTGGGAGCCACGGGTCACACAATGTTTGGTCACTATTCTATCTTTAAGAATAACAGATGAAACACCATGGTACGGTCACTGCCCTGCCTGCCTGGGGATCAGGAACTGGGTGTTCTACCCTCCTCACTGGCTGGCTATGCAAGCCTAGGTGGCCTCTCTAGAGTCAGTCTCCTTGTATCAATTATACAATGACTAGGCTGGACTACAGTTTCTCAAGTTTCCTTTGTCTTTAAAATTACATGAAAGTAAGTACATAACTGAGGATACTAGAACTGAAAATTGTATCAAAATACTAAAGCTAAAAGATAACCTTTCACTCTTAAAATGTCTATTCTAATGCAGTATACCTGGACATTAGCCATTGTAACTCACTTGCTGGCCTCAGGTGTTTTCATAACACTCAGTACTAATTTTCATTAGGAAATGGATGAAGAGACAGTTTAACAAAGAACACAGGCCTGCATCCAGGTGTACCAGTAGGTGCCTGACCCTAGCAAATTAGAGTCGCTGAAGCTCAGCTTTCTCTTCTGAAAGAGAACCTACTGTTTAGGGTTGGTGAAAGGATTAAATGGGTTTAACTATGTAAAGCACTTATAACACTTGTAAACAACTCGGTAAGTTTAGGTTTTTTCTTTTTTAAGGGATTCCCGTCCTCCCACCCCCCACTGTAGATACTAACCATTTCTACCTCTATGACTTTGTAAATTCAGGTCACCTTTTCTCTGTGAAACTTAAAGTAAGTGGGTTGGACTAGATAACTTATGAAGAACTCCAAAATTCTTTGATCTATGACCTAGTGCACTGAACTATTTCACATCCACTGTCATTTCATAAGCAACAGATAATATTAATTCAAACCCCAAAACTACTAACATTTATTAAGTACCCACATACGATATTCTAAGTTTCAGGCTGGATTTAATCTTAAAAAATAACAACAAAACCCTCTGAAACTGGTATTATGCTCATTCTACAGATGAAAAATACTGAGCCTTAGAGAAAGGTTAAGCAACTTGTCCTAACACCCTTGAAAAGAGCACTCTCTCCCAGGTCTAGCTGATCCCAGAGCAACACCTCTACGTAAAGATAACTTTATAAGGGACCACAGTCAACACCCAGTTAGTTACTCAGGAACCCTTAGCAGATTGGTCGGATGTACTGACCTCCTTATACTACTGCACACTCCTAATGGCAAATACCCTAGCAATTCAGAAAGAAAGGGTTTGATCAAGCAGGGCTGAGTGAGGTCTGAGCGAGAGTCTGAGCTGCAACTATCTGGGGTGGCCGTGACATTTCGCCTGTTCGTGTTCGTTCCCGTTTGCAACCATGTCAAAGCGTGGTCACAATTAAGTTGCGAAAAGACGACAAGATGTACTTTTGACTTGCTCATATCTACATAAAACACATTTTGGTAAACAAATTACTTACTTTTGTAGCACATTTTCCTTCGTTTAAAATTTAAGACTGTAAAATTTTTGGAAGAATTTACTGTCAAGTTGAGCTGCATTAGTATCATAACTTCAGAATCTACTTTGCCAGTACAGGAAAGCTCGACCCGAAACACTGTTTAACAAAAGGTTTTTTAAACATTTTAGTTTCTGAACACCAACATTAAAGCCACATATGAATTGTATTAAACATTTTTTATCTATATGATTCATTTTTGCTGCAGTAAAACTAAAAATAATGCATTTAAGTAAATTAACTAAACAAAAGCTTTTAGAAATCTTATCGTCAGACTGCCACAGCTCCAGACATTAAGCATTTCATTCATCAAGGATACAAAAGTTAACATTAAGGAACAGACCAAGGCATAAATGAAGAAATAATTATAGCTCAACTTTGGCTCATGATTTTTAACACTCGGTCTCATAAGTCCTGCTCTTCCAATACATTAAAGCAACAGGATCATAAAGCAAACCCTGCTGACATTATCAGACACATCAGCAATAGTAACAGCAGAAATTATAGGCTAAAAAGGAAAGACAACTCACTACCAAAATACAAATTATGCACTGCTCCTAATGAAAAGAGTGAGTACAAACCTGTAAACAAATCTCATAAGCTGATTATGAATGACATTTCTAAATAAAACGTAATCCCTAACTGTAGTAATGGGATAACAGACTTTTCTGCATATCATTTTTTACTCAACTTTTCAGTTTAAGATTCTTTTTCTATAAATTTAGACTATATCATTCTACTGTCTGCATGAGTACATAGAAGATACGGGCATTCCTGAATTTCTTTACTGACCCATAAATATTAACCAGCCTTCCTATGCTTTCTTAAAGCTTATATTAATGCATGTCACTAATGACTGTGACAAAACTGACAGAAAAAGTTCCACTGCTGTGGCTTTTACTTTTAATTTTTTAAAATTTCCATTTTCTTAAAATCTCACATCCTGAAGAGTCTTTCGAAAAAGTTAGCTCAAAAGCAGTTAAACTGATGTAAGACACTCAGTTCATTTACTCAGACAGCTCCTAAGATAAACACTCAGGGAATTGTGAGAGAATGTCATCAGTACCAAACCAGCTAGACGCAAGGCTCAAGGGGTAGGAAGAACAAAAGGCGGCAACAACCGGAGGAAGAAGAGGAGGCAGGAAAAGGGCGATTACGAGTCTTGCAGAACGAGAAGGATGAACAGAAAAGAACTCACAAGCAGGAAAGGGGAAAAAGCAGGCCCACACAGGAGAGCAGTGAATGCAAAGGCCCGGCTAGCAGACGGATGTCGGCAGGGACTGTGGAGCACCAGGCAAGCACAGCTGCAGGCCGGGCAGGCAGGCAGGCAGCGAAGGATGCACACGCTGGGGAGACAGAACATTCTGCTGGTGGGAGTGGGGCTCTGTGGACTTGATGTCATGTGGTCAGATACACATGGGCAAGGATCATCTGGGCCAAAGAGTGGGAGGAACTTAATGGAAAAGGAACAAGAACAGGCACAGAGACGCCTGTGGAGGCCACTGCCAGCAATGTAGAAGAGGAAGAGCTGAGCACAGACAGTTCCGGGGGGATGGAAAAGAGAATGGTTTAAGACCATGGTACAAATAATCGACATTTACAAAGATTACTTTTCGAAGTACTTATACCTCTTACGCCTATCAAGTAAGACACGTTACGCATCAGAAGTTGGAACTGTTCTGGTTGGGATGTAGGGGACACAGTTAAAAACAGTGTGTTAACAGTCTTTCAAGACTCTTACTTACCTGATAAAGTGCGTGGAACCTCCCCCTGAACAGAAATGTTGACCTGGGGCATGTCCATGGCTACAAAATTGTCTACTTGGAATCCCAGTTTATATTCAACCTGTAAAATGGAGAGAAATAAACAAACTGGATCTGTGACACCAAGAAGGACACCATCAGTTTGGCTTCACCGACTAGCTCATTAACTAATCATGAGCCCTGAGTCTCTTGCATGTACAATAATCTAGCTATTTAAAAAATCCAAATTGTCAGACGCAGTCCTAGGAATTTTCAACTGAATAAAAATTCAACCCTGTAAGTTACCCTCTATTTTATGACCAGAACAGTACCAACACTCTCCCCTAAAACCTGCTATCTGGAACTCAGAAATCCTACTGGAGACTATGCAACCATCAACAGAGAAGCATTGGAGAGCCAGATGAGAAGAATCAAGGAGCTGAGACAGCCACGAACAGTTGCCAATGCCTGCTGGTTGAGAAGAGCCAAGCTTACAGGGCCTCCTCTGCTGGTAGGGGAAGATCTGCTCTGCAGGTCCACTCATGCAACAAGCACATTCCAGGGCATGAGTTTCTCATCAATATTAAAGTTACAGTCCAGCTTTCACCAGTAACAAAGTTCATGGTCGATCCTCATTGAACCCTGGATCTATTTCTCAAATGATTCAGAATCCAGAAAGGAAGACAGGTGACCAACGAGACGTTCCTAGAACACCACATTATCTACCAGTACCTGGCCTGGCCAATGTGGCTTAATAGAACAATCAGTATCAATAAATAATTATAGCCCTTTACTACAGAAAGTTCATGGAGGAAGCGGCTCAAACTGTAAATAGCTGAAATTCAGAATGGCTAGCGCCTTCAAGATCTTCCATCAAGCCTTGTAATTCACACTACTCTGTCCTACCCATGGAGTTTAGATAAGTATGTTACCCCTCTCCCATTCAGTGTTCACAAGGTTGGCTATGATGGAGGGCTAGGATTGGCAGAACCATGGGGCAGAAGGTTGGAACAAGAGTGGGAAGAAAGATGTTCAAGAAACCATTCTTTAAACCAGGCACGGTGGCTCAAGCTTGTAATCCCAGCACTTTGGGAGGCCAAGGCGAGATGATTGCCTGAGTCCAGGGATTCAAGACCAGTCTGGGCAATTTGGTGAGACTTTGTCTCTACAATAAATAAAAAAATAAGCAGAGTGTGGTGGCGTGTGCCTGTAGTTCCAGTTACTTGGAAGACTGAAGCAGAAGGATCACCTGAGCCCACACATTGAGTCTGGGGTGGTCATGAGCGTGTTACTGCATTCCAGCCTGGGTAGCAGAATGAGACTCCAACTCAACTCAAAAACAAAAACAAAAACAAAAAAACATAACTAGGAAGAATGGGAGGCAGGTAGTGGGGTGGAGACGGGGGGTGTTCCAAAGCTTTTCTAGCCTCATCTTTTAATGAGATATTCAAATATGGGTATATATGCTAATGAAAAAGCTTTTTAACTGATACATAATGAAGGGAAAGAGTATCATCCCAGGCTATAGGGGAAGGAGTGGTCCCTGGTCACTGGCTAAGGCAGAAGGTGCTGTTATCCATGGATAGGAAGGAGGGCTCAACCCAGGGTCTGAGTCCCCTTTGAGTTTCTCCTTTCACACCTGTTTAAAAGCGGCTGGGCTAAACAATGTAAGGATGCACACGTATTAAACTCTTCCTTTGCAGCTAGGATAGGCATATAAGCAACTGCTAAAGGCCGTATTTGCTGAATACCACGTCCACAAAAAAGGACATGTTCTTGGGGCAGCACATCAGTAACAGTGGTGCCTTGGCTAGAAGGTATTCATGCTCACCTTAGCGTGTCACAAAACCACTACTGCCACCAGGAGGTGCTAGAGAACCACAGCCACACAAATCTGGGCTGGGAATAAGCAGGCAACAGAACACTTAACAAGTGGCAATGTAACATTTGAGAATGCAGGCCCATAGCCCTACCCCACACTCTCTTCAACAAGAACACACGAAGGGCAGGCGCACACGAGAAACAAGCACAGTCAGCAAAAACTGGATTTGAAATCATAAGGCATGTGACCCTTGGTAAATTAGTAAATGTTCCAAGTTTCAGTTTTTCCGAAATTAGGATAATACATGTTATGAGGAACAAAGGACAACTGATGCAATACACCTATTAGCCAGACCCAGGTCTCTTCTGACCAAGGCAGACAGCCACGGCATCGGCATCATTCCAGAGCAGCCACCTTATGGCCAAGCTGTTGCAGGCACCGAGATTCTCACACAAACCCTTCTGGGCGGTCAAGAACACTACGACAGCCCTTCTGTCTGGCCCCTCATTTTGGAAATCTCACCCCTCTGAACAGAACAGCCTCTCACACTCCCAGCCTCTTCACAAGTGTCTCCCCACCCTCTCCCCCAGCCTGGCTTTCCTCAGAAGTCATCCCTCCCCCTGCCTACTTCCCCTTCAGTTCCTACAACACCAGGCCCCCGGGGCCTGATGGCGCGGCTCAGCATTCTTTAGGATCACGGGGTCCTTTCCAGACATCCCGCAAAACCCCTCGACTCTGAAGCTCACAGCTTCTACTCATACGGCTACTTCTCATGCCTCCAACACCAATGACATACAGGACTTCACAGAGGCTTCAGTCCGTGGCTCACTCTGTCTCCTGCCACCCTCCTGCTGCCTTCAATATCAAGTATTCAATATTCCTACATTCTAGAGAACTGCTCCCTAACCGAAGCAAACGCAAAATGGCCATTCTGTCAAAGACCCCATCGCTGTCTCTGATCACGCCACTGGTGCCTGCAAAACCCGTTCTCTGCCTTCACTAATGCCAGCCAGCCAACATTTCGGAGGCACATGTATGAGCCAGGGCTGGGTTCACAGCGGGGATGCGGCAGTCACTAAGCCACTTCCGGTTCCTCCAGTCCGGTCATGGCCACCTGGTTTCATGTTCCCTGCAGTCTGACATAATCATCCTGGCCCCTTCAGCTGGCCCCCTGACGCCACACCTCTAGAGGGTAGCCCCTAGCATCCTGACCGCCCCTGCTCTCCTGCTGCTCGGCCGTATTGAGGAAGTCGCCTCCCTAACCGCTTCCCTAACAGGAGGCGCCCTGATGCGAGGATGCCTGGCCTCCGGGAAGGCCCTGCATTCTGCTCAGCCATCCCCTCCCCACTGACCCCTTCTGTCTACGATTCTCACTCCAGCCTCACAGGCCCACATGGCTTCTCCACCTGCTGCCCTCCTGCTTCCTCACTCCCAGTGTTCTTGTCCCCTCTGGCCAGTACAAAGGAACCTCCTCTTTACCTTTTTTTCAGCCCCAGAGGATGCTAGCACGTCATCCTTTGCACTCCAGTCCCAGGGAGAGGTCCATTCTTCTCTCCAACGATAAATCCTCTCTCCCAGTTCACTAGAGTCGGGCTCATTTCTCCACGGATGGGATCTCGTAATCACCAGTTTACCTCTCTTGCTCTCATCTAATTTCACTCTCCTGCATGTTGGATTACCCCCAAGACACATCCACCTCATAATCCTGCAGTCCTCAAACCTAACAGATTCAAAGATGAATTTCTGTTTCCCCAAACTAGTTCTGTCTCCTTTATGCTAGTCTCAGCTATGGCAAGCAGAGAAACGGCTAACCAGGGACCCGAACCCCTAAGCAAGCAGAGTCCAGCAAAGGGGTCCAAGGTCCTGAGTGCAGCGATGAGGGTGGAGACAAGACTGGCACCAGGCATCTCAGTGTGCCAGGAGGAAGAGGAGGGGAGGAGGGAGGAAGGTGACCTTGTGAGTGGAGCTGGCTAGGGAGGGCACAGGAGAAGTAACCAGGGTTGAGGAAAAAACTTGAGAAGGCAACCCCTTAGGCCATGGTCAGCAGTTTGGAGGAATATCAAGTATGAAAGCTGGGAAGCCTGCCCTTTGCTGGCTCTCCTTCTTAGACACAGTCAAAAAAGGAGAGGCATGCGCAGTCTTCAGAAGATAAATTTTAAAATCACAATTTCTGGGATCAGAGAAGAAACTGTGAGCGACTGGAGTCCAGCTTCCTCTATTTTGGCATGAATCAATCTAAAAGGAGTCTTATTAGCCAACCATTAAAGAAACAAATCCGTTCAAAAGCTAAATTTATAATTTACTGAAACAAAAAAATTTGAACAGCAGTTGTTTATCTGAAAAAAGAATGAGCCAAAACACTTCAGAAAAAAAAACTAGAGAAAATATAAATATTTGAATAAGCTAAAAAATAAACATTTTTGCTAATCTTCCCTTACTTGGAAACAAATGGCAATTGCAAAAAGGCAGCTGATGAGTGAAGCCATTTCCTTCTGGAACACAGACGGTACAGATGTGAATTGAAGACACTTGTCTACAGTCAAACAGCCTTTTAATTTTTCTGAAATTACCAGAAGTAATGTCCTTCTCATAGAAACCTCACTCTGCAGGGGACACTGCAGGCTGGTCTCCAAGGGCTGTTGCTAGAACTCTGGACAAGTTCCCTGCAGACCATCCGAGACAATGATGAAGAATTCCTGAAAGCAGAGAACAGGACGGGTGGAAGGAGTATACTGCTATGTTTTGATGTATTTTTCCCCTTCAGTTATCTAAAATATCTACTGACACTTAACAGGCACAGTTAACATGCTGTTTTTCTTGGATGCTGGGGAATGTACTGGAATAGAGAAGTGACTAAGTATCTGTTAGAGCCTCCTAGTAGTCTGCTTTTTTTGAGTGTGTGGTCTTGTGAAAGAGAAGCAATACCAGAGTTCTACTCCCATCTGGCTAAGGCAGAATGCAATTAACACCACAGTCTTTCCTGACCACTCACTAGGGCATGTGTGACATGCATGTTAAGAACAAGACACAGCTCCAAGCCACTGAGGAGGCCACAATCTGCTTGGCAAGGAAAGACAGAGTCATGCCAAATGCTGGAGAAAAACACTATTAGCAGAAGCTGGGGCATGTGAAAACTAAGGTTAAAATATCCACAATGTTGAAGCGACACTCCAGAGAACCTGCAGATCTTTAGAAGAAATATTTCATCTTCTGGAAAAATCTTGAAGAGCAAGAACTGAGAATTTCCAACAAAGTCTTAGAGCTTGAGAGCCACGGTCTTCCCTCTGCGAGTTCATCACAGAGCCAAATAAGCAGGTGAAGATCCCGGCACCGTGTCTCCCAGGCTTCCTGTGTGACTTTCCCATTTCAGATCATCTCTGCCTCCCGCTTCCCTCTTCCCTACTACTCCCTTAAGCAAGTCGCTACCCAAATCTGGGTTTTAGTTTCCTCTCACAGGAAGTGCTCAATAACCAAAGTACAACCATGTAATAATACAGCTATCTGAAGTGGGGAAAAAGTACATCTCTATGAAGTGACAAAGATCTTTGACCAGGACGCATTGTCCAGTGCTCTGCAAACTGCAGAAAAGTATGCAGTCTGCAGGTGGTTAAAATATACATCTATGTGTATACACACACATACACAATCACCTATGCACAAACTGTCTCTAGAAGGAAAGACAAGAGTCAGATCGCAGTGGTGACTCAGGGAAGGGATTGCTCAGGGATGGTAATAGAAGGTGCAGGGGAACTATTCTTCACTCTACGCCCTTTGTGCCTTTTGAATTTGTACCATGTGCATAAAGTATCTACTGATAAGATTAATTCTTAAAATACATAAACTTTAATAATCAACTGGTGCTAACTCACCAGAGATTATGGCCTAAAACTAGAATTAGGAACTGCAATGGTGACCAAAGACCGAAACTAGATTCACACATACTTTTTCCTAGTTTTTTTTGGGGGGGCTATAAAACGTATTAAGATATAAGATGGTTACTTTGCTCTAAATGTTTATACCTGTTACAGTTAAACTTGTGAAATTAGTTTAGCTTTATAGTCAATTTTAAATTCCACTTATTTTGCCAGACTTAACTAATTTTACTCTATAAGCAGTAAAATATCTGCAAGATTCCAAGTGTAAAACTACTGTCCAGTGTACTCAACCTGTGCTTTCAGTCCAGAAACAGGAAAGTCACCACTCCTAAAGCAGCACACTCTAACTCTGAAAAGCACTAACTGCTCAGAAGTTTCCCATTTGTTGAGCTGTGCCTTGTGGCTTCTACCTGTACATCTCTTATGCAGTCAGTGCCAGGTGCTATACCAGGCACAGGGAACACCTTTTGAGGTGCTCAGTACCTAGGAGAGAGACAGAAAAGAAAATGATCAATTATAATACTCTCAAGAATATGACTAGGGCTATAAGAGAGGAGAAGGGCAATACAGAAAACGGCACCTGACACAGCTAGATGGGAGGTGACACCGGGTCAGTTTTGTGAGAAAAACAGGAGCTAATCAGATAAAGAACAGGGAAAGGCATCTGAAGCAGAACAAACACAGCAATGTGACAGATCACAGAGCATGGAGAAACTGCAAGACCAAAAAAAAAAGTGGTGCCACACGGCTGAACGGAAAGCAAGAGAAAGAAAGGCAGAGGGCAGATCACAAAGGTCTCCTAAGATATCAAGCGCTTTATTCTGGTAGCAACAGAGAGCCTCTAGGGTAGCTTTGCAGAGGACGTGACAAGAGGTCAGTCCAAAGGCAATGAGACCAGTTAAAAGACCACTTTCGCATCTAGGAAGAAGCAACGAAGGCCCAAAGGAAGGATGAGGCGCTGGGTCCCAAGAGAGGCAGGAAATGGATTTAAGATGTCCTTATGAAGTGAACCAACTAGACTTAGGAGGTGAAGGAAAAGGAAACTAGCCTCCCTTGTAGGCTTACAGCCTGGACACATTCTAAATGCTGATGGCTTCCAGCAAGTCTTCTGCTTCACCAAGAATATCACACCAGCCATACAGCAGCCCAGACTGCACTACTGGTGATATTTACACCCGCCAAGGAAGTAATTTTTAAGGTATGCTCTACAAGACAATGTGAACAATATGGGAGTACAATCAGAGCTCCTCCTGCCCCCAAATGTATACCATACCAATCTGAACCCCATTCCACCCACTCTCTTCTACTTCAACGTTCTTCCATCACAGGCTCCTAAGACTCAGGCATCCACGGCCACCAACGAGTCCTGAAACTTACTCCAAATAAAAACAGCCCGTCTATTTTTGCTTTCTTAAAGGAATGAGAATGAGAAGGCTTTATCCTGTTCAATTCTAACCGCCACTTCCTACATTGCCTTTTTATTCACAAATCTCTATCCACACACTTGCCCAGGCAACACTCTCATAACATATCAGCATTCTTTTTCCTAACATGTCCAGGAATATTCACATCCTGCTCCAAGTATCCAAAACAGAATTCACTGCTAAATATTTCACCATCTAAAAATATGCATAATATTTGGTTTTATATGGTATCAGTTTGTTTTTGCATTGTTTTATAATTTATAGAAAGGTCTTAGGCTGGGTAATTAATTTTAAAAAAGGTTTATCTGGCTCATGGTTCGCACAGCACTGGCATCGGCTGGGCGTCTGGTAAGTCCTCAGTAAGTTTACAATCATGGCAGAAGACAGAGAGGGAGCAGTCGTGTCACATAGTGAGAGGAGAACAGAGCAGACGTGGTGCCAGGTTCTTTTAAACAATCAGAGTGGGAATGACACTAAGCCATTCACAAGAGATCCGCCCCCATGATCCAATCACCTCCCACTAGGCTCCACCTCTAACACTGGAGATCACATTTCGGCATGAGATTTGGAGGGAAAAACAATCCAAACCAAATCATCAGCATCAAAGGTAGAAATAGGAGCAAAGAATTAACTATCAATTTTTGGTGAATATAAGCTTCTCTGCCTGAAAGATGTTCACAGAAACACTTAGATCTCAGACTTGCAAGGAAACTTAAAATTCCAGAAGAGCCACTCCACAAATGTGTAAAGTCCTTCTATAACACCCATATCAAATGGCTATCCAGTGTAGGTCTCACCTCTTTCAGTTAGAAGAAACCCACTGTCCTCCTCCATAGCAAGGGCTGCAAATTGAAACCTAGTTCTAAACACAGATGCAAAAACTAGTAGTTGAAAGGGAGGAACGAGATCTTTTTAAGGATAACTTCAAATTATCTCCCTACAAACTGCATATTAATCATAAGGGGAAAAATCTTAAAGTGGAGAAACCGGGTAAACAGTGTTCACAGTTAACATCACCAATAACGGGACAAACGGATCATCATGAAGGATAGCACTTCTGTGGTATGACTGCCGAAGAGACATCCCTGAGTTGAAGCAGAAGAAACCTCAGGCAACTCAAACTGAGGAGCATTCCACAAATAACTGGTCCGAATGTTTAAAAAATGTTAAGGTCAAAAAAACACTGGCTGGACACAATGGCTCATGCCTGTAATCCCAGCAACTTTTGGGAAGCTGAGGCAGGAGGATTGCTTGAGCCCAGGAGTTTGAGACCGATTTGGACAACATGACAAGACCTTGTCTTTACAAAAAGATCAAAAATTTAGTCAGGCGTAAGTCCCATATACTCAGAAGGCTGAGGTGGAATGGTGGCCTGAGCCCAAAAGGTCAAGGCCATGATGCCACTGCACTCCAGCCTGAGCAACAGAGTAAGACCCCGACTCAAAAACATAAAAAATAGCTGGGCTTGGTGGCTCAGCCTGTAATCCCAGAACTTTGTGAGGCCAAGGCGAGTGAACTGCCTGAGGCCGCGGGTTCGAGACCTGCCCAGGTAACTTGGTGAGACCTCATCTCTACAATAAATAAAAAACTAGCTGGGTGTGGTAGCGCGAGCCTGTAGTTCCAGCTACATGGAAGGTTGAGGCGGAAGGATGGCTGAAGGCCAGCGGGTCGAGGCTGCGGTGGCCAGGAGCGTGCCTCCAGCCTGGGTGACAGAGTGAGACTCTGACTTAAAAAAAAAACCAAAACGCCAGGCTCAGTGGCTCAGCCTGTAATCCCGTACCTTTGGGAGGCTGAGGTGAGAGGATTGCCTGACCCCGCGGGTTCGAGACCCACCTGGGCAGCGAGACCTCATCTCTACAATAAATCAAAAAATCAGCCGGGCGTGGTAGCGCGCGCCTGTAATTCCGCTACTCGGAAGGCTGAGGCGGAAGGATCGCCGGAGCCCAGCAGGTCGAGGCTGCGGTGGCCGGAGCGGGCACTGCACTCCAGTCTGTGCGACAGAGTGATACTCCAACTCAAAAAAAAAAAAAAAAAACACCATAAAAAAAAACCACACAAAGAAAAGTCGTGGAACTGTTCCAGATTGATAGGAAACTAAAGAGATATCAACTAAGGCAAAATTATTGGGATAACTGATGAAATGCAAATGCTTTAGATAATAATAACACTGTTAAATTTCCTAATTTTGATCATTGTACTTTGGATGTATAAAGAATGCCTTTGTTCTTAGAAAATACACACTGACATATGAGCAAGAGGGAAAGAGGGAGAGAGAGAAGGAGATGAGGAGAGAGGGAGGGAGGGAAGGAGATGAGGAGAGAGGGAGGGAGGGAAGGAGAAAATGGAGCAAATCGGTGATGACCAGTGAGTCTGGGGAAAAGACACACAAGAGGTCTTGTTATTACTCTTATAACTTTTATGTCTGAAATTCTATTAACATTAAAAGTTGCCCAAAACAGTTCACACAATGTTATGTAAGAATACTAAGAAATGTGTGAACCCAGTTTCCTTTAAGAGCTGGTGCCACTCACTGAAACTGTCTCAGCTTAATGTCTCAAGTGAACCTTTTCTGAATGATGTGCCACTTATTTTGGCACTTCACATCTCCAGGTCACCATTCACTAAATTATCTTAATTGTCTATGAACATCTCTCTTGACGTCTGTACTTGCAGTTTTCACCCCAAAGAGCATTCTCCATATTTAGATACCCCAAGGCAACAATGTTGGGCAGTTGGAGACACTCCTGGCTGCAAGACACACAGGCTGCACCCAAGATCCAAGCTAACTTGACTTTAGTCACAGCATTTCTGCAGCAGCATTTTAATGCATGTGTGTACAATAGTTCTGTAACGTATGTGTGAGTATATATAACAATAATATACATATACGTATGTATATAATCACTTTTACTTATGTGACTAGCAAACAAGTATAATTAAAATGTCAGGAAGTGAAGAGAAAAAATAAGCACCCTTACTCACCAGTGCCATCTTAGGAGAGAGAAGGGAGAAACAATTTGGCGATATCTATCAAAATTTTCAACATGCACATTCTTTGACGCAGCCATTTTGCTTCTTAGTGATAATTTGCTATCCAGAAATAATGCCACGAGTGCACAAAAATGTCTGGACAAAGACGGCCTTAATTCATTTATATACATACACACATATACCTACATATACACATGCATACATACACACATATGAACACACTTCTTTTCGTTTCTATATTCATCAGCAGCAAAGGCTGAAAAAAATGTATAAGAAATAGCAATGGGCCGGGCTTGGTGGCTCAGCCTGTAATCCCAGTTCTTTGGGAGGCCGAGGCAAGTGGATTGCCTGAGACTGCGGGTTTGAGACCCACCTGGGCAATTTGGCGAGACCTGTCTCTACAATACATTCAAAAATTAGCCGGGCATGGTAGCGTGCGCCTATAGTTCCGGCTACTTGGAATGTTGAGGTGGAAGGATCACCGGAGTCCAGTAGGTCAAGGCTGTGGTGGCCGGGAGCGGCCACTGCACTCCAGTCTGGGTGACAGAGTAAGACTCCAACTCAATAAAAAAAAAAAACAGCAATAGCAATGGTAGGTACATCAACAGAAGATCATCTACCAATTATCTTCAGTTCCTTACCATGGATTTTGCCTGCAAAACGAAGTGAGAAAAACTGTGTGTGACAGTGAAGGGAAGCACTGCTCGAAAGAGTAAAATATTATTAAAAAACCATGTGTCGCCAGGCTCGGTGGCTCAGCCTGTAATCCCGCGCCTTTGGGAGGCTGAGGTGAGTGGATGGCCTGAGCCTGGGGGTTCGAGACCCGCCTGGGCAACTTGGCGAGACCTCATCTCTACAATAAATCAAAACATCGGCCGGGCGTGGCAGCGCAAGCCTGTAATTCCGGCTACTCCGGAGCCCAGCAGGTCGAGGCTGTGGCTGCACTCCAGTCTGGGCGACCGAGTGAGACTCCAACTCAAAAAAAAAAACAACCATGTGTCCATCACTGAGGCCCTTAACAAATAACGATACATCATACATCCATACAATATCATATTATAAAGCCATTAAAGAGAAAGAGTGAAGAAGAGAAATAGAAAGAGGCCAAGATTTACTATTCGTTAAGGGGGGAAAGTACTGTATAACATACATGTCATAAAATAACTTTTTTGCTTAAAAAGAACAAAAACGGAATCTTGAAGAAGTTATACTAAACCATAAACAATTCCATCTGGGTGTAGAACTACAAAGTCTTACAGTTCTTAAAATAGTTCTGCAATACTTGGATTTTCCCAGTAATCATCACTGTTTTCTAAGTATAAAAAACTAAGGAAAAAAATCTATACTAAAGTGGTCAGATTTAAATAACTTGCAGCAAATATTAGGACACACACCACTTTACAACATTTTTTTAAAAAATCCTCTACAATAGGTATTTTTATTTCTAGTGGCAAGACTATTTTTATTTCCTAAATAAAATCCCATTCAGAAGCTGATAAGAGAAACTAAAGTCGGTTGGGTATGGTGAGGCAGAGGGAAGAGGGTCATGGGGGGAAGAATCCTCTCTGCCTCCCATTCAGTATCATGCTCGAGGAACCCAGTTGGTCAGAGGAAATGTGAGTAATTCAGCAACAAGTGACCTGGGCAAGAGGTCCGTAAGTCTTCGGGTTTTACCGCCTTACAGTTAAAAAGCAGCCTCACCACAGAACACATGGGTGGCCACGTCCGCTGCACCTTTCTTCCATCATCTCCCCACAGAGGGGAGCATCATATCCGCTTCACCAAAAGACCTGTCTCCCCAACTCCCCCACCCCTACCCAAATAGTTTTACCATAATAACAGTTCGGTTATTATCGGGGTCAACGTCCACTTTCCATGCTGGATCCCAATTTGAAAAGCCTGAAAGTGTTCTGTCATATGCAAATCACCTAAGCAAAGGGCACCTTCATGTTAAAGGACTTGGGACATTTCAGAGGAACAGACTAAGGACTTACAATATAAATCTGAAAAGGTCCAGTACTATTACATTATAGCACACCACCCATTGACCCTTTTGTACAGATGGCAGCTCACTCCTCAAATACAGCCCTTGTCTCTGGGGCCTGGGGGATCCTCCCATGACGTCTGTGGTGAACCACTCTCTTACCTTGGACTTCGCATGCCAAGTGAAGTGCAGGAAATTTGTCTCACTGGGTACTAACAGGTTAAAGGATAGAGCGTAGTGACTAATAAGGTCGTTTCTCACATAATAAAGTTCTGCATCAAGACCTAGAAAAAAATAGGGAAAAATAATTTAAACACCTAAACACCCTCAAAATCATACCTTTCGGTATTCCAAATACTAATAACAGAATGAAGATAATATTGATGTACAAATGTACGTCACAAATGGCCCTCCCATGTGCTGCCTTATGAAGCAGGAAGGACACTGGGTATTCTCATCGCCAACAAAGATGGAGAAACTGGGATTCAAAACAAGCATCACTGGCTAAAAATACGTATGCTGGAACCAGAACTCTGGCAGCCACTGTCTAGTGAGAGCCAGTGAGTGTGACACTCTTCTACACAGTGCTTCTTAAGGGACTGCCTACAAAGAAACATTTCTTCTTCCAAAAAAACTGATGTGGATTTAGGAAGAGAGATTCAAGCAAAAGAGAGAAAGGCACCTTGGTTAAAACATAAGCCTCCAACCAGAGATGACCTCTGCTTCCTCTGGCAGCGTTTACCATGGTCCAAAGACAGGTGTCTCACAGGCACATGTCGCCTTCCCTACCTAGACTACAAGGTGAAGAACACCACATTTTTTCATCATGTCCTTAGGACACAACTCTGCATAAGGCAGACACAGTAAGTTCTTGAACAACAAGTTAGTACTGCAGACAAAACAGAAATAAATGGAAAAGTCTGAGATGCTAGAGAAGTAATTCCCAAACATCTTCCACATCACCTTCCCAACAGGGGACACACACAACTACCAATACATTATCACATTCTTCAATGCCGTTACACTCTTTTACCCTATCTGTATCTTAGATTTTTCCTTAAAATTCAATTTTTTTAAAACAAAAATTTTAAAGGCAAAATTTGATTACTACCTTGAGTGTAAAGTCAATAGTTATTGGGAAAAAATACAAAGTAACCAAAAAACAAAACAATAGTATTAAATTCTAGCTAAATACTAGTGCCTACCAAGAAAGCAGTGAGCTGGAGTCCAGCTCATTGTTTACAAAAAGGAAGGAGTGGGGTATTAGTCAATGTTTGAGAGAGGGGGAAAAAAAAAAATCACAGAGGCTTTCTCCATGATAATCCAAAAGAACTGAAAGAATAAACGCAGGAGGGAAGAACTTTCTCTTGAATTCATTTACTGTTATATAAGTTCTGCCCAGGTGTCCCTAGCATATATATTCCACAAGCTGGAGGGGGAAAGGTGCCAAGGAAACCAGGTGAAATGTAAACTTCACACTTACTGGGGCTGTGCTGCGGGTCTGAAGCCTCATGGTATGTTCAGAGGTCAAGATGGGAACCTCATAACTTCTAAGCACGCTACAGAAACAACTCTGGTACAGGCATGTCGCCTATTAAATTAGTTCTCTCATTTCTGAACTGGATCTAATATAATCATTCATTCAGAAATAAGGTTTGAGGTTTATTCAAGGGAAAGCTGATGCACTGGCTGTGCAGTATTGCTTTACTCATCCTGGAGAGAGTACCAAGTGCTAGGAAGGAAAATGAGAGGCTTCTGCAAAGGCTCGCCCTGCTGGCAGGACAGGAAGTGCCAATAAACATCTGGGGGGCGCGGGAATGGCAGTGTTGGAGAAAGGGGGTCAAGAAGAAACTGTAAATAATTAAAATAATTAAAATGTGTTTATTTTTTAAAGAGCCGCCGGGCTCGGTGGCTCAACCTGTAATCCCGCGCCTTTGGGAGGCTGAGGTGAGTGGATTGCCTGAGCCCGCGAGTTCGAGACCCGCCTGGGCAGTGAGACTTCATCTCTACAATAAATCAAAAAATCAGCCGGGCGTGGTAGCACATGCCTGTAATTCCGGCTACTTGGAAGCCTGAAGCGAAGGATCGCCGGAGCCCAGCAGATCGAGGCTGCGGTGGCCGGGAGCGGCCACTGCACTCCAGTCTGGGTGACAGAGTGAGACTCCAACTCAAAAAAAAAAAAAAAAAGCCTTAATCTTATTCTAGTAGATAGATGATGCTGACTTAAAAATATATGCCGGGTTCGGTGGCTCAGACTGTAATCCCGTGCCTTTGGGAGGCAGAGGTGAGTGGATTGCCTGAGCCCGCGGGTTCGAGACCCGCCTGGGCAACTTGGCGAGACCTCATCTCTACAATAAATCAAAAACTAGCCAGGCGTGGTAGCATGCGCCTGTAGTTCCAGCTACTCGGAAGGCTGAGGCGGAAGGATCGCCAGAGCCCAGCAGGTCGAGGCTGTGGTGACCGGGAGCGGTCACTGCACTCCAGTCTGGGCGACAGAGTGAGATTCCAACTAAAAAGAAAAAAAAAAAATATATATATATATACACACACACACACACACACACACACACACGCACCGGGCGAAGAAAACCCTAATGTAGATTAGACAGTATGGACATGAGGCAAACCTAAAACTCAAGACAGGCCACTGCCTGGCTAGACTCTGGTGTGGCCAATGTGCTCTTTGAGCCATGGCTGTCACCATGCTTCCTGGTTTTGGTCCCCGCCCCTACCCTGGGGAGGTGAATTTTCTCTCTCCCTTCTGTTTCTCTATTTACTTTTAAATAAACTTTTCTTTAAAAAAAAAAAAAAAACTCGCTAGGCTCGGTGGCTTAGCCTGTAATCCCATGCTTTGGGAGGCTGAGGTAAGTGAATTGCCTGAGCCCACGGGTTCGAGACCCGCCTGGGCAACTTGGTGAGACCTCATCTCTATAAATCAAAAACTAGCCGGGCGTGGTAGCGCGCGCCTGTAGTTCCAGCTACTTGGAAGGCTGAGGCGGAAGGATCGACGGAGCCCTGCAAGTCGAGGCTGCAGTGGCCGGGAGCGGCCACTGCACTCCAGTCTGGGTGACAGAGTGAGACTCCAACTCAAAAATCCTAATTCATCTGATGAGACCAGCATCATAATGATGCAAAAACCTAACTAAAACATTCTGAGAGAAGAAAATTATAGACCAACGTCCCTCGTGAACACAGAGACAAACATTCTCCATAAAACATTAGCAAATTGAATATATCAATATATAAAAGGATAACACATCATGACCAAGTATATAACACATCATGATCAAGGTTAACCATCTGAAAATCAATATAACTCACCATATTACAAAATAAAAGACAAAAACCCAGTTCACCTAAAAAGATACAGAAAATGTATTTGATAAAATTCAAAACTATTAATGAAAAAAATATAAAATGATAAAAAAATCAGCAAGCTAGGAATAGACAGAAACTTTCTCAGTCTGGTAAAGAGTGTTTACAAAAACCAGCTAACATCATATTCAATAGTGAATTATTAAATCCTTATTCCTAAGATCAGAAACAAGGTAAAGATGTCCACTACCACTACTTCCTTTCACCCTTGTAAAGAGGTCTTAGCCACTGTTAAGACACAAAAAACATAAAGATGAAGCAAAACTGTCATTATCAAGGTTGACATATTGTTTATGTGGAAAATACTATGAAATCTATTAAAATACTACTAAAACCAATTAGTGAATTTGGCAAGGACTCAGAATACAAGGTCAATGTTTAAAAATTAGCTGCGGCAGGGCTCGGTGGCTCAGCCTGTTGTAATCCCAGCACTTTGGGAGGCAGAGGTGAGTGAATTGCCTGAACCTGTGGGTTCGAGACCAAACCGGGCAATCCGGCGAGACCTCATCTCTACAGTAAATAAAAAATTAGCCAGGCGTGGTAGCACACACTTGTAGTTCTGGCTACTTGGAAGGTTGAAGCGGAAAGATGGCTGGAGCCCACCAAGTTGATGCTGGGGTGGCCATGAGGGTGAGACTGCACTCCAGCCTGGGCCACAGAGTGAGACTGACTCAAAGGGAAAAAAAAAAACCAGCTGTATTTCTATATTAGCAACAATTGGAAAATAAAATTTAAAAGCCAATACCACAACATTAAAAACAGCCAGAAACTTAGGAATAAATCTAACTAAAGCTATGTAAGGCCTCTACACTGAAAACTATAAAACCTGTTTTAAGAAAAATCAGAGACCTAAATAACTGTAGAGATACACTGAATCATCCTCTTAGATAAGCCTCATCTGTTAAGATGTCAAATCTCGCAAATTGATCTTCATATTCAAAGTAATCCTAATCAAAACCTCAACAGATTTTTTGAAGAAATAAACAGATTCATTCTAAAACAAAAGTTAAATGCCAAAACAATCTTTAAAATGAAAAAACAATATTGGGGTATTCTCCTTACTTGATTTAACAATACACTGAAAGTCTACAGTTACAAGATGGTTTGGGACAATGTAGTACCGGGAACAGACATACCAACAGAAAAGAACAGAATCCCAAAATATACCTGGCATGTACAAAGCCAACAGAATTTCAACAAAAGCATCAAGGTAATTCAATTAAAGTATTTTCATCAGATGATACTAAAGCAACTGGATGGATTAAAAATAAACCTCGAAATGCAAATTAAAGCCACAATGAGATACCACCTCACTCCAGTTACATTCCCAGTGCAGGTAGGAATGTAAACTAGCGCAGCCATTAAGGAAAACAGTATAAAAGTTTCTCAAAAGATTAAAAATAAACTACCATATGATCCAGCAGTCCTTTTACTAGGTATACACCCAAAGGAAATTAAGTCAGTATGTTGACGAGACATCTGTACTCTCAGATTTATTGTAGCACTATTTACAATAGCCAAGATATAGAACCAACCTAAGTGTCTAACACATTAATGGATAAAGAAAACTTGGTACACACACACACACACACACACACACACACACACACACACAAATGAAATACTACTCAGCCTTTAAAAATCCCATCATTTGCCACAACATGGATGAACCTGGAAGACATCAGGTTAAGTGAAATAAGCCAGACACAGAAAGACACATACCACATGAATACCACATGATCTCACTCATGTGGAATCTTAAAAAAAAAAAGAAAAAGCAAGTTGGTATCAAAGAAGCAGAGAGAAGAACAGTGGCTACCAGACAGCGGAGAGGGGAACAGGGAGAGGCTGGTCAACAGGTACAAACCTACCAGAGACCATGGAGTGGGGAGAGGGGACAAGGAGAGGTTGGTCAACAGGTACCAACTGACCACTAGATGGGAGAGATGAACTCTGGTGTCCTGCCGTGCAGCAGGATGACTACAGTTAACAGCAGAATACTGTATATTACAGAATAGCTAGAAGAGAGGCTTTTGAAGGTTTTCACAAATAAATGATAAATGCAGAGGTGGCACATACATTAATTACCCTGATTGGATCACTATGCAGTATAAATATGCATCAAAACATCACATTGTACCTTATAAATATGTACAACTACAATGTGTCCATTTCAAAAATGAATAAATAATTTAAAAATAAAATAATTTTTTTTAAAAAATGCTTCCTCAGGTTAAAAATAAATAAACCTTGACCCCTATCTTACACACCGTACAAAGCCTGATTTGAGATACAAACCCATAGGTCAAAGCTAAAACTATAAAGCTTCTAGAAGAAAACATAGGTAGGTATAAACAAATTTCCACAACCTTAGGTAAGCAAAGATTTCTCAGACAGATCATATAAAGCAAAAGAGAAAATAATGAAAAACTGGTCTTCATCAAAATTAGAAACTTCTCCTCCAAATACACTGTTAAGAAAATGAAGCCAGGCTCAGTGACAGCCCGTAATCCCCCGCCTTGGGAGGCTGAGGTGAGTGGATTGCCTGAGCTCACGGGTTCAAGACCCGCCTGGGCAACTTGGCGAGACCTCAACTCTACAATAAATCAAAAATAAGCTGGGCGTGGTAGCGAGCGCCTGTAATTCCAGCTACCTGGAAGGCTAAGGTGGAAGGATCGCCGGAGTCCAGCAGGTTGGGGCTGCGGTGGCCGGGAGCATGCCACTGCACTCCAGTCTGAGTGACAGAGTGAGACTCCAACTCAAAAAAAAAAAAAAGAAAAGAAAATGAAATTCAAGTCACAAACTGGGAGAAAATATTCACAACACATATCTAAAAAAGAATTTGGGGTTTTTTAAAATGACTTATACAGTAAACCAAAAATTTAAAAGTAACCTAGCTAAACAATTGGACAAAAGATATGAGCAGATATGTCATAATAAGATATATAAATGCTCAATAAAGCATACAAAAGGTCCTAACCATCATTAGTCACCAGAGAAATACAAATTAAAACCACAATGAATACCCTTAAAACCCAACAGAATAATTAGAACTGAATGTTGGCAAGGGCTTGGGGCAACTGCAACTCACACATTCCTGGGAATGTAAAAATGTGCAACTACTTTGGAAAACTGGCAGTTTCTCATAAAGTTAAACATACACCTACTCCATGACCCAGCAATTCCATTCCTAGGTAATTATACGATAACAAATTATAAAATAAATAAAAACATTTGTGCACAAGCGTTCAGAACCCTTTTATTCATAATGGCCAAACTGGAAACAACATAGGTGTATGTCAACAGATGAATGGATAAGCAATTATAGCACATTCATACGATGGAATACGACACAGCAACGAAAATTAACTGTTGAGACTTTGTAACGAGGAAGAATTTCAGACTATATGGGTGAAAAAAAGAGATGAGAATATGTACTATATAGTTGCATTTCTAGAACAGGCACAAGTAATCAGTGGTTACAGAAACCAGAGCAGCGGTTGCCTGGAAAGGAGAGTAAAAGGGAGATTGATGAATTGATTATAAATGGGGCATCAGGGAATTTCCTGGGGAGACTGGAGTGGTGGTTACATAGGTGTGTGTACGTTCAAAACTCAACCGACTGCACATTTAAAATCTATGTTTTCATTGTATGTAAGGTTTACCTAAATTTTTTTAAAGAGAAAGAAAATGAATTAACACTCAACAGTTTTTACCTCTCTTCTCTAATCTCAAAAAGCTTGCAAACCATAGAATACTACTTGCAGTAACATAAAGAAGTTTCAGAAAAAAATTAATCTTAAGTAATTTACAACTTCCCAATTTAAACTTCAAAACACCTTTCACAGGGAAATAAAGACCTCTTTTCCTAATACACAATGGTTTTATTATTACTGGTGATAACAAAACAATGTGCAATATTTACATTTTCTAGACACAATTCAAAGTTATCAAGAGCATTTGAAGTCCTGTAAATTCAACTCTCGATTAAACTACGCAAGGAGCTGTAAGCAGCCAGACAAGAAATAAAGAAAAGCTCGGAGCACCATCCTCAAGTCGTGCAAGCACTCATTTAATAATCTGTGGCTCTGTTCCACTGGAAATGCTCTACATTCTTCTCTCTTGTAAGATGAGACTGAGGGATACAGCAAATTCTTCCATCATCCTGGGAACCTCTGTTCTCCCCAAACTGTTCAAGGTCTCTGGTGTTTTACCAACCCAAACTCTATGACAGATGCCACAGTTCCTAAGCAGAGATCATTCTCTATGAACACACCAGGGCAACAGCTCCATGACATCTCAACTGGAGGCTGAGCCAAGACTGAAGTCAGCTGACTCTCTCCGGCTTCCAAAAGCTTCTAAAGGACCTCAACTTGTGCTGGCATGCTCATCACCCTGGCTATACATCCAACAACCCTTCTCTGTCCCGTTAACCCCACTGCCATCCTGGACCCACCAGCCCCTCACCGTCCTGGAGCGCAACTTTTCCCGGGCCCTGTGGAGCCCAAACGGCCCACTCCCCCTGCCAGCGGGCGCTGCCCTGGATCCCCACAGCCACCTCAGACGGCAACGTGGGCAGCCTTATCGAAGGGTCTTCAGGGCCATGCCATCAAACCATGCCATCCTTTATCATTCCCAGTATCTTAGCTAGCTCAGTCACCGAGGATTCTGGGACCAGCTTACAAAATTTCTACACATTCCTCTGTCTCATTATGGCAGATTCCCAGTGTCCTTGAGGATGACCCACTCTCTACCTGCCCTTCGATGGTTTTTTTTTTTGAGTTTAAGTCTCACTCTGTCACCCAAGCTGGAGTACAGTGGCACAATCACAATCACTACAGCCTCGACCTGCTGGGCTCAGGCAATCTTTCTGCCTCGGTCTTCCAAGTAGCTGGAACTACAGGCACACGACACCATACCTGGCTAATTTCTTATTTATTGTACAGATGAGGTCTCACCAAGTTGCCCAGGCTGGTCTCGAGCCCCTGAGCTCAGGCAATCCTCTCGCCTCGGCTTCCCAAAGTGCTGGAATTACAGGCTTGAGTCACCGTACCCGGCCTCAAGGTCTCTTCTGTTCTTCAACTCCAGCAACCTTCATTCACTCCAAAGCAACTCATTTCTATGAACAGCAGCAATACGCAAGTTATCCTACTTCCAAAACCTTCAACCATAATATCTTTCCCTTTACTATGACAACTCTTCTCCGGGCTCATTCTGTCTCCAGTACGTATAATTCTCATTCCTCTCCCCCCTACTATACCAGTCGCCTCCTCAGTGTCTCCTTACAGACCTCAACACCAATTACTTCAATTACTTTCTTACCAGTACCCTCAACTTTCCCCTACCAGCCTATGTCAGACATACATACCCCACTCAGAAAAAAAAACACTCAACCTTGAAGTCACTTTCCTACTTTGTCTTCTCTGATGCTATAAATGAATGCTGCATAATCGCAGATGAAGCCATTCCCACAAATGAGTGACCTCAAAATGATGCTTCTATCCTCAACAAATACGTTAATACTTATAAGTTGCTGAAAATTTGGTGTCTGAGTTTCTACCAGTACCTAAAGGCCACCAAAATATACTATAAATTTGAAATTCACAATGCTACACTGCGATATTGAAATTACAATACAGGCCAGGCTCAGTGGCTCAGCCTGTAATCCCAGCACTTTGGAAGGCCAAGGTGAGAGGATTGCCTGAGCCCACAGATTTGAGATCCATCCGGGCAACCTGGTGAGACTTCGTCTCTACAATAAATCAAAAATTAGCCTGGCGAGGTAGCGCACACCTGTAGTTCCGGCTACTTGGAAGGCCGAGGCAGAAGGATCGCAGGAGCCCAGCAGGCCTAGGCTGTGGTGGCCGGGAGTGTGCCACTGCCCTCCAGCCTGAGTGACAGAGTGAGACTCCAATTCAAAAAAAAAGAAAAAAGAAAAGAAATTACAATACAATCATTAAAAAGGGTTGTTGTTTTCCAAGCACAGGTTTTAAAAACATTTGTTTTGAAACAGACATTCTTGACAGGCGCAGTTGTTCAAGCCTGTAATCCCAGCATTTTGGGAGGCCAAGGCAAGAGGATTGCCTGAGCCCAGGGGTTCGAGACCAGCCTAGGCAACTTGGTGAGCCCTCATCTCTACAATAAACCCCAAAATTAGCCTGTCTTGGTGGCATGCACCTGTAGTTCCAGCTACTTGGAAGGCCGAAGCGGAAGGATTGTCTGAACCCAACAGGTCGAAGCTTCAGTGGCCAGGAGTGTGCCAATGCACTCCAGCCTGGGCAACAAAGTGAGACTCCAACTCAAAAAAAAAAAAGAAGAAACAGACACTCTTTATTAGCTAAAGCAGTTATTCCCACTTTGAAAAGGTTTAAATTTCTTCAAAAAAACAATTAAAATCGCCGGGCTCAGTGGCTCAGCCTGTAATCTCGTGCCTTTGGGAGGCTGAGGTGAGTGGATTGCCTGAGCCCGCCTGGGCAGCGAGACCTCATCTCTACAATAAATCAAAAAATCAGCCAGGCGTGGTAGCGCATGCCTGTAATTCCGGTTACTCGGAAGGCTGAGGCGGAAGGATCGCCGGAGCCCAGCAGACGAGGCTGCGGTGGCCGGGAGCGGCCACTGCACTCCAGTCTGGGCGACAGAGTGAGACTCCAACTCAAAAAAAAACCAATTAAAATCATATTCACAGTTTCATCTATCAAATTAGCAAGTGCAACCTATTATGTTGTAAGACGTGCTCCTTTAATACCAGCTTATAAGTGGTGTTAAAATATATGGTATATAAACAACATAAAGTGGTGTATAAATAAAATAACAATGGCAGTATAACATGGAGGTGGGTTCACATACAAATTCTCCCAGGCAAGGACACTAGAATAGAATTAGAACTTTCAGTGGGAAAGGAAAAGACCCTCACTCAGCTCAGCTATGGCCAAGCAGGAGTCCTCTCAGCTCAATTTTAAGAATATTTATAAATGAGCACCTGTACCCAGAGCACCCAGATCAGAAGAGCACTCTCAGCCTTTGCGTGTTTCCTGAATGACAGAAAGTACATTTCCTCCTGTACCACCTTTACAGCAGGCCCATTGGCTTAGAAAGTTAATTTCTTCTGCACTGTCAAGACCAGCGCAGGCTTGCAATTGCCAGGCTCTTATATTTTAGTATCTTTAACTTCTTCTGAGGTAGCATAAGCCTTGCTAAGTGGTTTGACTGGGCTGCCCAAGTTATCTCATAAGGTACCAATTATGCTTTTGCCTAGTACTCTGGTTTGAAAATTGCAGAGGTCTTGAGTGGTCTGCCCTTAACCTTATTTTTCCCATAAATCCTGTTATTTTTAGGGAATAGGCAATCTTGAAGTTGTTTTTAAGGAATGTTTTAGATGTTATAACAGAAACGTTTATATTCAGTAAATATAATATTGAATATTAGGCAGGGTATGACAAGCAATTTGTGACTATATATTAAGTTTTAAAGATATTTATACTGTTTGACCCAGTAATTCCATGACGAAAAATATATTCTAAGGAAACCAAAGACAGACACAAATTTTTATGTACAAATATATTAAAATAATAAATAAAACTGAAGAAAATAGATGATACGAATCACCCGCAGTAGAGCAATGACTAACAGTTTTCAACAGTTTCTTTCCTCAGAGGAGAGAAGGTATTCCAAGCCTTCCAACTAAACTGCTCCCTGTTCATCTCCAGGACATGCTGGGCTTCCTCTTTGAAAAAAAGGTTTTAATGACCACAAAAAGTGACTTAAAAACACTAAGAAGACTATGAAGCCATGAACAGGACTATTTCAAATAGTTTTAGTGAAATGAGTTTTGCTGAGAATGTAATATTAAATAAAAACTGACAAGACACAAACTATATACAGCAAGTTTTTAACAATATCTGGAACCCAACCCAGGAAGTCTTCATGTATATAACAGGAGCTCAATAAATGGCCAGTGAATTAAAGTTAAATATATGTATGTGCACATTTGCTGTTTCATTTTTAAAAAGAGAAATATCAAAATGTGTTACCAGTGGTTGATCATAAATGGTGAATTATGAGTCATTTTTATTGTACGCTTTTATTCACTTTCTTTTTTTAAATATTCAGTTTAAAAGTCAAACTGAAAAAAAGCAATAATAGCTTTCAAAAACACATTTAAAGCAATATGTATACAGTTGCAAAAATTCACCAAAACAAAAATGAAATTACTATCTAAAATAATCCATGAGATCTGATAAGAGCTATAGAAAAAGCCTCCAAACAATAAAATTCAATTACAAAAATCCCATTTGTAAAGACATTATCTTTGATATATAAAGGTTAACACTAGTAACAAGTGATTAATGACTAAAACACCTTTCTCCAACTTTCTCTTAAAATACCTAGAGGCAAAATTTGGCAAAGCACTATGAACTGAAAAGAGAGACCAAAAGAGAAAATCAAAGCCTGGACAACAGGGCTGAAATAATAAGAAAATTCTTGGATTACCCATGCTATCTGAATGAGAAAAACATGGAAAACCCTAAAGATGATAAGGACTGGTACAAAGTTTTACTTTGCAGAATAGAAACCAGGCAAGGAATTCTATTTTCAGATAAATTCTCATCATATGCAAAGAAAACAGATTCTCTGAAGGCCTCAGAAAATAACAATTATGTATTCGCCCCCAAAAAAGTTGCTCTAAAACATACTGAGATTGGTAAGACATTTGTTTTTACCAGGAATAGAGAATCATTTTACACAAGAAGGATAATTCACAATGAAACTAAAATAATCAGGAATCTTTGTTGGTCTAAGTCAAAATGTAAAGAATCTTTTAAAAATAGCAGAAATAGGAAGAGAACCCAATATAAGTATAAAACCATTCATCTATGACTGACATTAGCATGTAGAAGATATGATTTATAGAGAGAGTCATAATTAATACACACATCAAGACGGCACTCTATAGTAAATTCAACCTATTTCAAATCATCCATATTTACAAAAAGGGATCAGCTATAAGAAAAAGCACAATCCGGTTATTTTTTGTTGTTGTTGTTGTTTTTAGTAGGAGTCTCACTCTGTCGCCCAGGCAGGAATGCAGTGGCATGCTCATGGCCACCGCAGCCTCCACTTGCCAGGCTCAGGGAATCCTTTCGCCTTCCAAGTAGCTGAAACTATAAGCACACGCCACCACACCCAGCTAATTTTTTTTTTTTTAATTTATCGTAGAAATGAGGTCTTGCCCAGCTGCCCAGGCTGGTCTTGAACCCGTGGGCTCAGGCAATCATCTCACCTCATTCTCCCAAAGTGCTGGGATTATAGGCATGAGCCACTGTGCCCGGTCCTACAAGCCATTTCTTCTTCTTTTTTTTTTTTTGAGTTGGAGTCTCACTCTGTCGCCCAGGCTGGAGTGCAGTGGCTGCTCCTGGCCACCACAGTCCCGACCCACTGGGCTCCGGCGATCCTTCTGCTTCAGCCTTCCAAGTAGCTGGAACTACAGGCACACGCTACCACGCCTGGGTATTTTTTTATTTATTTATTGTAGAGATGAGGTCTCGCCAAGTTGCCCAGGTGGGTCTCGAACCCGCGGGCTCAGGCAGGCAATTCACTCACCTCCGCCTCCCAAAGCGCGGGATAACAGGCTGAGTCACCGAGCCCGGCCAATCCATTTCTTAAAGCAGAAAATGTACAGGTACCACCTGATCACAGGACAATGGGAAAGAGGCTGAGAGAACAGGATAACTTAACATATGGATTCTGAAGTACCATCTATCTCAAAGAGTTGCCTGTACTCTTAAACATTACAAGAGGTTTCGACTACAGAAAAAAAAACAGGAACATGAAAAAAAGGATTAAAAAGACATACACCAAAAATTAACAATAAATGGTTAAATAATGCATGATATTTTTCTTTTTCTTTATGGTCTTGTACATTTGCCAAAAATTAACAATTCATGGTTAAATAATGTATGATATTTTTCTATTGCTTTATGGTCTTGTGTGTTTTCCAAATAGTCTAAAATAAGTTATACTTTACCTTGATAATCAGAAAATAAGTTTAAAAAATTTTAAACAAATTCATATTTAGAAAAAGATGAAATCTGTAGTGAACATCATACTTTATTTCTGAATTTAATTTTCTTGTTCTTTCCTTCCCCATTATGTGTGTGAAAAAAATTTTTTTAAGAAAAGAGGCCGGACTTGGCGGCTTAGCCTGTTATCCAAGCACTTTGGGAAGCTGAGCGAGTGGATTGCCTGAGCCTGCGGGTTCGAGGCCCGCCTGGGCAACTTGGCAAGACCTTGTCTCTACAATAAATCAAAAATTAGCTGGGCATGGTAGCTAGCGCCTGTAGTTCTGGCTACTTGGAAGGCTGAGGTGGAAGGATTGCCTGAGGCCAGCAGGGTGAGGCTGCGGTGGCCGGGAGCTAGCCGGGAGCGTGCCACTGCACTCCAGTCTGGGGGACAGAGTGAGACTCCAACTCAAAAAAAAGAAAAAGAAAAAGAAAAGAAGGCTGGGCATGGTAGCTCACACTTGTAATCCCAGTACTTTAGGAGGATAAGACGGGAGTATTGCTGGAGGACAGGAGTTTGAGACCAGCTTGGGCAACAGAGTGAGACCATGTCGCTATAAAAAAAATTTTTTTTTAATTAATCAGGCTGGGCACAGTGGCTCAAGCCTGTAATCCTAACACTTTGGGAGGCCGAGGTGAGGGGATTGCCTGAGCCCGCGGGTTCAAGAACAGCCTGTTGGTAAGACCTCATCTCTACAATAAATCAGGGGAAAAAAATTAGCCATCCATGGTAGCGCACGCCTATAGTTCCAGCTACTCGGAAGGCTGAGGCGGAAGGATCCTCTGAGAGCAGCAGGTAGAGGCTGTGTGGTGGCCGTGAGCCATTGCCCTCCAGCCTGGGTGACAGAGTGAGACTCCAACTCAAAAAAAGAAAAAGAAAAAGAAAAGTCGATCCTCATATTAATACGAAATTGCAAGCAGCCCCACATAGCCAAAGCAATCATAAAAGAGAACACAGTTGAAGGACTCACACTTCCAGTTTCAAAACTCAACACAAAGCTACTTCCATCAAAATAGTACAGTAGCACTGGCATAATGACAGACACGTAGACCCGTGGAACAGAAATGAGAGTTTGGAAAAATAGTTGTATATTTCTGGCTAATTAATTTTTGATAAGGATGCCAGGAGAAAACAGGGCTCTACTGGAAAGTAGACAAGAAAAAAAATGGACAGCCACGGACTAAAGAGGCAGCATTTTGTCATTCTTTAGAATGCAAAGAATTTTTTTATTCTGACTTAAGATGAAAACATTTCAGCTGTTCAATTACATTAACCAGACTTAAGTTTCTCACTGCCAACTCCAACAAAGTAGGAATGTTGCTCTCTTCTTAGAAAGCATGGCATTTGCTCATAAATTTATTTTTAAACAACCCAAATCTGAGCTAAAAAACCAAAGTTATTCTTGCAAAATTTCAAGACTCATCAAGAAAAACTCATTTTTCCCTAGACAATCTTAAGTTCAAACTTAATTCAGGGCCTGTTTTTTACATGAACTGGCCTGTCTAGCTCAAGTTCTAATAATTCAATAGTTCAAAAACTATTTCCAAATGATTTTACAAGTTAGCTACTGGCTTCCCAACGTCACATATACGGTTAATTAGTACCAAATTGGCAAACCATCTCCCTTTATAAAAAGAGTCATCATTACAGCACTTCACCAAAAAAAAATTTCAGGGAGTTGTTTGGATATCTGACTTCCCACTACCTTGCTTACTTTCCAAACAGGGTTGAGGTCTTAGTTTATTTGTAGTTACTCAAATGTTAGATGCATGAATGGCTGGTTGTTGATAAAAATCAACTACATCAAAAATGGGTTTTAGCCGGGCTCAGTGGCTCAGCCTGTAATCCTGTGCTTTGGGAGGCCGAGGTGAGTGAATTGCCTGAGCCCCTGGGTTTGAGACCCACCCAGGCAACTTGACGAGACCTCATCTCTACAATAAATCAAAAAAAATTAGCTGAGCATGGTGGCGTGCGCCTGTAGTTCAAGCTACTTGGAAGGCTGAGGCAGAAGGATTGCGGGAGCCCAGCAAGTCGAGGCGGCAGTGGCCAGGAGCGTGCCACTGCACTCCAGTCTGGGAGACAGAGTGAGACTCCAACTCAAAACAAAACAAAACAAAAATGGGTTTTACAGGAAACGGTATTTTAATGAAAATGTCAGAAATCAGTTAAGGCAAGAAAACAGAAGTGGATGTTACAGAAACAGAACTAAAGCAGAGTTCATGGTTCTTACTTCTCCTCCTGGCCTTACTACTTACTTAGTTGCTGAGTAAACTCTGGCCATCAAGTACTTAACCTCCTTCTCCAGTCATCAATTTTCTCAACTAAAAAACAGAGAAGTAGACCAAATGATGTTAATGTCCCTCCTCAGTCACAAAATTCTATTATCCTATGATATCATCCATGGTTTCCAAATGCCAGCCAAAACAGTATTAATTTATGATATCACCCACAGTTTCCACATGCCAGTGAAAACTTAAGTAAAAATATATTTAGTCAAGACAATCTTCTAGGTTCTGAGGATAGTGGTATATGAGCCATTAATCAGAGAAAAAAATCAAAATCACTCAATGTGCATTAAACCACTGGATATACTTTAGTGGATGCTAAAAGGAAAATAAACAAAGAGATCTTATTTCAAATGCTCCTACTTTATGGATACTAACAAGCTGAAATAGATAAAGTAACAGTTTATATAAGAATCTAATAAATCTAGCTACAGTCAGATTATACCTAGAAAATTAACTGAGATCTAATATTTAACTACCTCATAAGACAGGGAATTACAAATGTTTGACTGTAGGACAAGGCATCCTTTCTTCCTAAAATGAAAAAGCACATAAATCTTTAATCCCCATAGCTGTTCAAGCAATAATCCTGTGGATTAAATAAAAGTTTCCTCATGTTTTTCCTGCAACCTTAAGAGTTTTGATAGAACTAAGTTGAGAATGTACGCTCAACTCATATACAGAGAGTCTAAGGACTAAGAAAATGCTTTCAAGAGAAAGAAGACAAGCATGACCACCAGCCAACAATATGACCACAGACTGTGTGGACTCACAGTCTGCCGAGACTGCTAGTGCCAAGACATGAGGTGGCCTCAGAGGTGCAGTGGTGTAGATCTATTTGCACAGGGTGTGGAGCTATGGAAGCCAACATGGGAAGCACCTTACCCAGAGAAGCACAGAGGCTTGAGGAAATTAAGCATTTCTTTATTTAAACTTCCATTAGTAAGTATAAGTTCAGCCCAATTTCCCTTTCGGATAGCAACTGAGCAGGCAATGAGAAATGAATAACAGAATGATGACCCCAGTAAGGCGCAGGATAGTTAAGCAAAAACCAGAAAGTATGATTCATTCAGTCATCCACTCATTTCACTTTTACTGAACACCTTCTACGTGCCAGGTACTGTTTTAGGTGCTAGAGGAAGAGTGGAACAATAGAGCCCAGAAGGTCTCTCCTTTTCTAAGAGGGGAGACAGAAACAACCAAAAAAGCTGTCGGGTGCTTAAGACAGAATGACAGAACAGAGTGACTCTGGGTGTCAAGCCTGGGAAAACAAGGTTCTCTGAGGAACTGACAGTTTAAGGTGCGATCTGGACGGTTCCAGGCACATGATGATCTGGGAACAAGGCAGAGATACCACCTAATAATGTAGACTGCAGGGTGAAAAAGAGTTTGGTGGCAAGGGAACCAAGCAGGTGGCACAGCAGAGCAGAGATAAGAGAGGGTCCAGGTGGTAGGCAAGAGTCTCCGAACATTCGCTTACATACTTATAAACCAGGAAAATCTGAACAGCCTAGATATATTTATAAATTACTATTGATTTCTTATCTCAATAATGTAATGTACACTAATGGCTGCTGTACAATTTTAAGAGTCCCTATCTTTTAGATATATGTACAATAATATTTTTATGAAATTATGTTTGGGTTTGTTTTAAAATAATCTAAGTGGTAGGGCCAGCGTGGTGTCTCACACCTGTAATCCCAGCACTTTGGAAGGCCGAGGTGGGAGGATTGCTTGAATCTAGTTTGAGCATGGGCAACATAGCAAGACCTCATCTCTACAAAAAATCAAAAAATTAGCTGGGCATGGTAGTGTACACCTGTCATTCTAGCTACTCAGGATGCTGAGGTGGAAGGATCGCCTGAGTCCAAGAGGTCGAGGCTGCTGCGAGTCATGATCATGTCACTGCGCTCCAGCCTAGATGACAGAATGAGACTCCTACTTAAAAAATAAAAATAAAATAATCTAAGTGGAGGATGGGGAGAGTGAGGGCAGAGGAGTGTAGAAGGGGGTGGGTGGTGTAGATGAAACAAAATTGGCCACGAGTTGATCACCGTTAAAGCTGGAGGATGGTTACACAGAGGTCCACCATATTATTCTGTCTACTTTTGAGCGTTTGAAATTTTCCATAATTTAAAACATTTTTAAGAGCACACTTAGCCGGGCTCGGTGGCTCAGCCTGTAATCCCGTGCCTTTGGGAGGCTGAGGTGAGTGGATTGCCTGAGACTGCGGGTTCGAGACCCGCCTGAGGAACTTGGCGAGACCTCATCTCTACAATAAACCAAAAATTAGCCGGGTGTGGTAGTGTGCACCTGTAGTTCCAGCTACTTGGAAAGTTGAGGCAGAAGGATCACCGGAGCCCAGCAGGTGAGGCTGCGGTGGCTGGGAGCGGCCCC
>NW_007247097.1:165010-168674 GCF_000164805.1 Carlito syrichta
CAGGCTTAGGCAATCCACTCACCTCAGTCTCCCAAAGTGCTGGGATTACAGGTTGAGCCACCAAGCCTGGCCACCTTCATAGTTTTTGGGGTTGTTTTTTTTTTTAGGGTAGGAAAACTACTCTGTCTGATACTGTGGTTGATAGAGGACACTATGCATTTGTCAAAATCTACATAACTTTACAAGAGAGTGAATCTTAATACGTGCACATTTTTAAATATTCTTGCAGGTCAGGAGATCCTATAATGAAATACAGAACGTGACATGCCAAATTATGTGAGACTCAGATGCACCCATAAGCTTTCATCAGAGGTCCCTGAAAGGTCCCAAAAGTCTTAAGAACACCTAGGCACCCTATGCAAAACTTCACATGTATGGACATCAATGCCTTTGACTAGGAAAAGGGCCTAAGGCTTTCCAAAAAATGTTGAATCACTGACATTTCTCCTAGTCAGCATCTTCTTAACTGAAAAATGACTATTCTTAACACTATGATAATATCTCATCCATCATACTGCTTCCCTGGCAAGGACATTACTACATAGATATTACCATAAGCAAATAATAAATACCACCAGTGAAGTCTGCAACTCTGAAAGTTGTGGCAATCACACACATACACACGCAAAATAGAAAGGCAGCAAAATAATGTCTAAATTCCTTTTACAATATTACCTTTTCAAAATACTATATTCAATTTCTTTTCTTTTTTTTTTTTGAGTCAGAGTCTCACTCTGTCACCCAGACTGGAGTGCAGTGGCTGCTCCCGGCCACCCCAGCCTCAACCTGGTGGCCTCAGGCGATCTTTCCGCCTCAGCCTTCCAAGTAGCTGGAACTACAGGTGCATGCTACCACGCCCGGCTCATTTTTGATTTACTGTAGAGATGAGGTCTTGCCAAGTTGCCCAGGCGGGTCTTGAGCCTACGGACTCAGGCAATTCCCTCACCTCGGCCTCCCAAAGCACGGGATTAGAGGCTGAGCCACCAAGCCCGGCCCTATATTCAATTTCATCTAAAGTGCAGCATTATTTCTGAGCCACTAAGAAAAGAAAAACGCTATTGATTAACTGATGACTCACCAACTATTATAAGATAGCTCCAATTCAAAGATGTTCAAATGTGGAAAAACTGTACATCTTATAATCAATTAAACTTGACATTCAAAAAGTTATTTCAGCTGAGTCTCATCTCAGACTAATTAAGCAAATTACTCAAGGTAGGTCTAGGAATTTGCATTTTGTTACAGCTTCTCAGATAATCCTGGTGAAAGACTAAACTGCTAACCTTCAAAGGCAGTAGAGAAAGCATACCTCCAGCACATTCTGTAATTTCCCAGAGCCTCAGCTTTATCTGTTTAAAAAAAAAAAAAGTCAGTGGATTGCCTGAGCCCGCGGGTTCGAGACCCACCTAGGCAACTTGGCGAGACCTCATCTCTACAATAAATAAAAAAATCAGCTGGGCATGGTAGAGTGTGCCTGTAATTCCAGTTACTCAGAAGCTGAGGTGCAAGGATCGCCGGAGCCCAGCAGGTCAAGGCTGCAGTGGCTGGGAGCGGCCACTGTACTCTAGTCTGGGCGACAGAGTGAGACTCCAACTCAAAAAAAAAAGTCAATGCTACCTACTTCCCACCTTTTCCTATAAAAGAGAACACAGGTAAAATACCTGGCACATAACAAGATGTGTTAATCCTCCTTCTCCCTAAATTACAGGTGGTCTCTAACTAGAGACTTATGTGGTGTCTATTCCAGCTTAAAAATTTCCATAAGAACATGAAAGAGACCTATGAAATTCACTCTGCACTGTCATTGCTGGGCACAGCAAAAAGAATCATTCAGTAAGTGTTTATTATGTAACTGCAATACACACACATTTGTTTTGACACTTTTTTTTGAGTTGGAGTCTCACTCTGTCCCCCAGACTGGAGTGCAGTGGCATGCTCATGGTCACCCCAGACTCGATCTGCTGAGCTCCAGTGATCCTTCTGCCTCAGCCTTCCAAGTAGCCGGAACTACAAGAGTGAGCTACCACACCCGGTTAATTTTTGATTTATTGTAGAGACGAGGTCTTGTCAAGTTGCCCAGGCAGGTCTCGAACCCGCAGGCTCTGGCAATCCACTTGCCTCAGCCTCCCAAAGTGCTGGGATGACAGGCTGAGCCACCGAGCCCGGCCCTGCTTTAACACATTTTAAGGGATCCTACACAAATGAAAGCTGTTTAGTAACATTTTGATTAGAAATAATGCCCTTGACTTAAATCAACAAGGATAGCACAAAAAAGCATACTTTTTTTTTTGAGTTAAGAGTCTCACTCTGTTGCCCAGGTTGGAAAGCATACTTTAAAGTGTGATATAACTTCAGAGTAACAAATGTTTCTGTATCATGAACAGGTTGTTGTTTTAGAATATATATCTGGTAAGTTTTTCAGAACACCAGCATAGCTGCATCAAAACTCCAAGAGTAACGCTGTCGATTTGGAGGGCTTGAATAAATACTCAAGTTTGATGTGTTCCCAGAGAGATTCTTAAAACCCAAATAGCATTTTAGGCAGCACCTTCAGAACTGACCAGTCAGGCTGGACACAGTGGTTCACACCTATAATCCCAGCACTTTAGGAGGCTGAGGTGGGAGAATTGCCTGAGCCCAGGAGTTCAAGACCAGCCTAGACAACATAGAGAGAGAGACCTTGTCTCTCAAAAAAAATTTACAAAATTAGCTGGGTATGGTGGTATGCACCTGTTGTCCCACCTACTTGGGAGGCTGAGGTGGAAGGACGGCCTGAGACCAGGAGGCCGAGGCTGCAGAGATTCGTGATTGTGCCACTGTGCTCCAGCCTGGGTAACAGAATAAGTTCCCACCTCAAAAAAATAAAAAATAAAATAAATAAGGAATTGACTAGTCAACTCAGGATGTGACTCACAGGGGACAGGTTTAGCCATAATTGGATAGAGTTCTCCCACATGTGTAGCATAAGGGGAAAAAAGAAAAAAGAAAACCCAAACCCACAATTGCACAATGTCTCAGTCTCACTCTCCCAATGAAGAACACATGGATTCAAATTAATGCTGTGCCAATACCACCAACCCTGCCCAAAACGCCTAGGTTAACGGTTTGCTGCAGGGTGCTAACTTGCCAACACCCCACCCAGGATCCTACCCAGGATCTGGGCTCTGTGGCAAGTTATGCCAGACACACCAGCAGAGAGCCTGAGATTTCAGAGGAAAGAGGTGCTGGGAGGAGAGGGACACATGGCTCATCTTGGTTTCTCTTCCCTCACCAACCACTTCTCCCAAATCGGAAACCCAAGAGTCCTCAGCGGCTCCTCTCTTTTCTGTAATCCTCAAGTCTCCTCCAAACCCTGCAAATTATTCACAATCCATCCAACTGTCCTAGCTGATCCCACCTACCATCAGAAGGTTGGTTCTATCCTATTTCTCAAACCCAGCTTCTCAGACTCCAAGCCATCCCTTTCACTGACGCCAGTTATCTTTACTGTAACTCAGACCTGAGCATGCACTCCCCTTGCCTAATTTCTTCAATAGCTCATTGAAGAATTTACCTATAAGATAACGTTCAAGCCGGGCTCGGTGGCTCAGTCTGTAATCCCGTGCCTTTGGGAGGCTAAGGTGAGTGGATTGCCTGAGCCTGCGGGTTCAAGACCTGCCTGGGC
>NW_007247097.1:168723-175990 GCF_000164805.1 Carlito syrichta
CCGTGCCTGTAATTCCGGCTACTCGGAAGGCTGAGGCTGAAGGATCGCCGGAGCCCAGCAGGTCGAGGCTGCGATGGCCGGGAGCGCGCCACTGTACTCCAGTCTGGGCGACACAGTGAGACTCCAACTCAAAAAAAAAAAAAAGATAACGTTCAAATTCCCACTCCAACCTCAACCTTCATCCCAGCCTTATACTCTGCCTCCCTGGCTCTGACAATTTTTTCATCACAGCCATATACGTTTTCCTACCCCTTGATTTCACACAGCTGCTCCCACACTTCAGTTCCTTTGTTTGTGCTATTTTCTCTGCCTGGCACAAACTGCTTCTCTTTCCTGTAGATCAAACTTATCCTTCAAGATGAGGCTCAATTATCTTCTTTTCTGGGACACTTTCCCTAAGTTCTCTTCCCTCACCAACCACTTCTCCCACTTCTCTCCCCTCCTCTCTTCCTACAGTCAAAAGTAACCACTCCTACGATAATTTACATCAATCAGCAATGTAACTCTTGTCTCAGTGTTACAGTCATAGACATAACAGTTAGTCTCCCCTATGACATCCTGGGTTTCTCGGGGAAAGGAATCTAATAATTCTGAATTGCCATTTTCTACGACAATATATGGTACTTGGTTTAGCTTCAAAAAAAATGTTTCTGGACTAATCTGCAGATCAATTAGTATTGATCTGATCTTAAATAAGATGTGAATACGCTTAACTCTTCCAGGATATCTATTTTAAAAGCAGAAGCAAGTTATCCAAAGTGAGTTTTTAGTTGGTAGGAGATGAAGCCTGTCCTCAGGGAGTCCCCCAACCCCTATCACCATCACCACTATTGCAGGTTTCAGTCACACCCCTCAGGCATCAGCAGTTATTCCCAAGCCTCAGGGAATGCCCCAGCCCCAGCCACTTTCACAAAGCTCTGGACTTCCACAGAGCTCAGTACTATGAAAATCATCAATTAAATAAAGAACACAGGAGGGTGCAGATCATAATCAAGACCACAAACAGGCACATGTGACAGCAGGCTTGCAGACTCTACTCCTGGAGTATCCTGGTTAACTGCCCTCCTCCAGAGCAAACAAAGGGCAGTATGAACTCCCCATTCAGGCAGGACTGAGGCAAGGTTGCCTCTACTCATTGCCCGAAAGGGCCAGGAATCGGGGTCCTTAACAGTAAAATGCAGGAACGGATGCCTATATGGGAGCCTGTTAAGATGAGCCAGAAAGTAGAACCTGGGGACACAGGAAGGCCATGGAGAGATTAAAAGTTCCTGAACTTCTGGAGTCTTCAGAACAGATAGACTTGCATCAGGAGTGCACACCCTACTAACACCAAGGAACTGGTCTAGTTACATACCTACTTCAAGACTGGTTTTTCATATGCTATGGTCTGAATTTTGTGTGTCCCCCTGAAATTGCTAGATTGAAATTCTAACCCCCAAGGAGATAGCGTTAGCAGGCCAGGCTTTTGGGAAGGTAATTAGGTCATAAAGGCAGTCCTCAGGAATGGGAATAGTGCCCTCATTAAAAAAAAGAAAAAAAAGGCCCACCCCTTTTACTACATGAGGACACAGCAAGAAGTTGCTATCTGTAAATCAGAAAGTACCGAATCCACCAGTGCCTTGATTCTGGACTTCCCATCCTCCAGAACTGTGAGAAATAAATTTCTCTTGTTTGCAGCCACCCAGTTTATGGTAGTTTGCTACAGTAGCCCAAACAGCCTAAGAAACTCACCTATAAAATGGAAATAACAGTACATGCCCAATCCAAGCAAAAGACAGCACTCTAAATAAAAACTGTCAACTACTACTATGACCACCACTACTATCTACTCTTTTTTTTTTTGAGTTCGAGTCTCACTCAGTCGCCCAGACTGGAGTGCAGTAGCCGCTCCCGGCCACCTCAGCCTCGACCTGCTGGGCTCCGGCGATCCTGCCGCCTCAGCCTTCCAGCGGCTGGAACTACAGGCGCGCGCTACCACGCCCGGCTAATTTTTGATTTATTGTAGAGATGAGGTCTCGCCAAGTTGCCCAAGCGGGTCTTAAACTCGCCGGCTCAGGCAATTCACTCACCTTAGCCTTCCAAAGCGCGAAATTACAGGCTGAGCCACCAAGCCCAACCTATCTACTCTTCTTAATACTGTCACACAAAAAAACTGCCACATGTCACCTTCAGTAGGTAAAGCCCAACCCTAACTGCCATTTACACATGGTGGAATGACCACAAGGTTTTATCCCATTTCCTTCCCCAAACTCCCCTAAAATAGTAAAGAAATCACAAAGACATTAAACCACAAGGACAAACAGAAAAGGAAAGAGCATACATTTCAATAAACTTTTGCAAGATGGAAAACAGTTGGAGTGGTCATCACCCTCAGAACGCCTGAGAGGATCAGCCCTGGAGGCACCAAGGGGACTGCAAAGACTGACCTGCAGCGCAGGCCAGACAAGCAGTGAGCCATGGAAGATGCTCAAAGCAGCTGGAGCTCCAGGGTCAGCTGGAGACCCAAAGTTTTTTCTGAAGACACTGGCACACGGTGGCAGGAGCTGTAGCCAGAAGTCAAAGGCCATATATTGCATAGCTTCCATCCCTCCCCAAACCAGGTAACCCAAGCCCTGGCAGGCAGTGTATCACCAAACATTCCAGAGGCAGAAGATAGAGGTCTCATCTCACTAGCCCCAAAGAAGATATAAAGGTGCTGACATCTGGGGCAGACTCCCAATGAAAAGTCCACCTGAACTCCAAAGGGCGGTCACTAGACCACCAACACAAACACACATACACATGCTCGCCCTTCCCCTCCAATCACCTTCTCCGCATCTCTTAGACAGTCACAGATCACCAGATATTTGTGATCTTAAAAAAAAAATAGAAAAGAACCCTGAAATGAACAGGCACACTGGAGAAAGTACAACATTTATTTTTGAATCAGAGTCTCACTTGAGGTGATCCTTCCCCCTCAGCCTTCCAAGTAACTGGAACCACAGGCATGCACCAACATGCCCAGGTAATTTTTTTTTTTTTTAGTTTATTGTAGAGACGAGGTCTCGCCAAGTTGCTCAGGCTGGTCTCGAACTCTTGGACTCATACAATTCTCTCACCTCCGCCTCCCAAAGTGCTGGGATTACAGGCATGAGCCGCCATACCCAGCAACAAATATTTAAAAATACATTAAACATTAAGAAAAATAAGCCGGGCTCGGTGGCTCAGCCTGTAATCCCGTGCTTTGGGAGGCTGAGGTGAGTGGATTGCCTGCGCCCGCAGGTTCGAGACCTGCCTGGGCAACTTGGCGAGACCTCATCTCTACAGTAAATCAAAAAATCAGCCAGGAATGGTAGCACATGCCTCTAATTCCGGCTACTCAGAAGGTTGAGGTGGAAGAATCGCCGGAGCCCAGCAGGTCGAGGCTGCAGTGGCCGGGAGCAGCCACTGCACTGTCTGGGCGACAGAGTGAGACTCCAACTCAAAAAAAAAAAAAAAAAAAAGAAAAATACACACCTCAGAGATAACTGAAGCTATACACTCAAAAAACAGTAGGACACAAAGAAATGAAAGTGGAACAAAAAGAGGTTCTAAAATTTTAAAACATGATCATTAAATTTTTTTAAAATGAAAACTTTGAAGGACAAAATTGAGAAATTCTCCCCTGCCCACCTCTTCCAATACAAATGAATAAATAAAAGGTGAGGTAAGTTAACAAAATCTGAAGATCAATTTTAGGAGATCCAATAACCAAACCAACAGAAGTCTCAGAGAGAAAAAAAATGAAGGACAGGAAATTATCAAAGAAGTAATAGATATTTCTGAAAACTGGAAGATCTGAGTCTCTAGATTGAAAGGGCCCACTAAAACAACACAAAAAAGAAAAAAAGTAAGGAAAAAGCAAACCTATGACCCATATAAAAGCTTAGAATGTCAGAATGCCAGAGAAAACCTGAGCTTCAAAAAGCAACAGAGGGAAAAAAAAAAGAATTCTGACTTTAGATTTTTCATCAAAAAGCCGTAAGCCAGAAAACTGTAAAAACACAATCAAAATTACAAAAAAGAAAAATAAAAAACTATTTTCTACCTAATATTTTAAACTCAGCCAAACCATCTATAATGTATGAGGATAAAACAGACATCTTCGAACATGCAAAGGCTCAAGTAATTTATCTCCCATCACCCTTTCTTAATGATGCAAACCAAAAAAGGGGAAGACCGAAGATCCAGGGAAACATAGGCGCTAAGACAGGAAAGACGGAATGGGAGGTCCCATAAAAAACCATCCTACTGTCCAGATTGGAGTAAGAGGACAGACCGCGCCAGAGGAAGGCATCTAAGAGGAACCAGGTGGAACTGACAAATGATCTGACGGGTTACCTGGGAAAAAAAATTAAAAGGCATGGAACACATTTCTTGGCGTATTTGAGGGAACACAGCCACTAACACATAGAAAAGGAATCCAAAAGTTAAAATGCAACTATTTGCTCTGGGGGGGAAAATGTATAGGAAAAACCTAATTATAGGCCACTATTGTGCTATATATATGTAAATACCAACTGCCAGCTTTACCCTCCCCCAAAATGTTACGCAGCCATATTGGAGGGTCTGGGGGAAGAAGGAAGGTAAGAAGAGCTCAGTTATCAAATGCTTACTTTACACTGATTCAGAATTACGGAAGTAAAAATTGAGGGAAAAAAATACATAGAAGAACTAGTTGAAATAGCAGCTACCTCCTGGAATGTAGAGTCTAAAAAACAAAAAGGCCAAAGGTAGGAGATTGCTGTTTTTTGTTAAAAACCTTTTAGTACTGTCTGGTTTTTTAAAAAACTATGTACATATGTCAATTGGATTAAAACAACTTGTTCTCCTATCAAGAGCAATCTATTCAATTTAGTCACTATCAACTTCAATTATAAAAGTTTCTTACTTGGAATTCTAAACTCAACATCTTAAAAATACTATAAAATCACGCGCCTGTAGTTCCAGCTACTCGGAAGGCTGAGGAGGAAGGATCGCCGGAGCCCAGCAGGTCGAGGCTGCGGTGGCCGGGAGAGGGAGACTCCAACTCAAAAAAAAAAATACTATAAAATGACGGCTCATTTCCCATATCAGCTTTCAGAAGGCATGAAATCCACAGTGGTTCCAAAACACGGCGCCAGGCACTGCTCCAATACCTTAAACATGGACAAGTTCCTGTGATAAGCGCATTCTGAGAGCTCAAGGTGCCTGGCACACAGCTCGGCCGGCCCACTTGATCCTCTCTACCCAGGGAAGCAGGGGCTACTTTAAGTGCAGGGTGGGGGAGGCAGACGGGACGCATGCGAGGAAACAGCCTGAACCGGACAGCGCGAGTGCCTAGTGACCCTCGGTAACTGGCCATGCCCACCTGCACTACAGAAAACAGAAAATGCTGCTTGGAGGGAGATGGGAAGGACGGCGGGCCAGGCAGGTCATCAGAGCATGCTCCCTGCCACAGCTCATTTCTGGGCATAACTGGGTGCTCACCAATCAGGAGCTTCCTCTGCTGTGAAAATTGCTAAGAAAACTTGTTCCCTGGGAGGCAGAGGGGCGAGAACTGCCTGAGTCCAGAGGCTGAGGAGAGCCCGCGCAACATGGCTAGACCTCATCTCTACAATAACTTTTTAAAAATTAGCTGGGCGTGGTGGCACACGCCTGTATTTCCAGCTACTTGGAAGGCTGAAGTGGCAAGATCCCGAGCGCAGCAGGTCAAAGCTGCAGTGGCCGTCAGTGTGCCACTGCACTCCAGCCTGGGTGACAGAGGGAGACTCCAACTCAAAAAAAAAGAAAGAAAATTAGTTCCCAGTCTACCTCTGAATAAAGTAACAGATACATCATGTCAACAATGATTTATTTTCCACCATGCCAAAATCAAACTTCTGCATACATAATATGTTCATCTCATGCAATAAAACCTTGCAGCCCTAAGTCAACTTTGCAGTCCTCAGTTGCATTTAAAAAGTTATGAACTGTGTGCCCGTAAGCAAGTTACCGAAAGCCTCACTTTCCTCATCTCTAAAACGGGAAAGTGGGTACAGGACCCAACTCACTGGGTCACAAGAAAATTAGAGTAACATGTATGAAGCATGTCAGGACAGGTATATGGAAGGCACCGCTTGTGCTGGGTCCTGTACCCACACCCCTGGCTGGGAGGGGGGAGAAGAAACACATGTAAACAAAGTCACACATTACATAAGTACTCTTAACCAAAAAACCTTTGCAAAACGTGCATAACGCGGCAACATTTTTTTAAATTAATGTGATATGATCTGTCGTAAGTATTAATTACTTTTCCGAAGCCTCAGTCTTACGTTCCAAGTACTAAGCCAATTCGCAGTTTTAAACTACAGTTAGTTAATTCAGCTAGACTAAGGGGGATCAAGAATGGCACATTATAAAAACCCAGCAGTCTTCTCTGGTTGAAAACTACAAATCCATACATATATAAATGTCTAAAGAGTCTGCTAAAAGCAATTATATTTCTGCAGTGAGTCGAGCTCAACAGACCTCAAAACACTCCTGAAACTTAAAAATAAAACAAAATTGGAAGGCTGAGGCGGAAGGATCGCCGGAGCCCGGCAGGTCGAGGCGGCGCTGGCCGGGAGCGGTCACTGCACTCCAGTCTGGGCGACAGAGTGAGACTCCGACTCAAAAATTAAAAAAAGTAATAATTACAGGTAATGGATGCAGTAATAATTTCTCCCCCAAACACTCAGAAGCACCACAACCTGAGGCGAAATGAAAAGGTTACCACAGTACACAAAAGAAAGCAAATGTTGAGGTATCTGCAACGGCCAGAGACATCCCTTTGGGGCCCTTCCTGTCCGACTTCTTCCAAGGGGTCATCGCCGGAATCCACAGAGCCCCCAATTTTTTTTGAGAGTTGGAGTCTCACTACGTCTCCCAAGCTGGAATGCACGGATCCCCTGGGCCCAGCCACCGCAACCTCAACCTGCAGGGCTCAGGGGATCCTCCGGCCTCGGCCTTCCAAGCAGCTGGAACCACAGACGCGCGCCCCCTCGCCCGACTTTTCTGATTTCTCGCCCGGACGGGCTCTCGCCAAGTTGGCCAGGCTGGTCTCGAACCCGTAGGCTCAGGCGATCCTCTCGCCTCGGCCTCCCAAAGTGTGGGATGACAGGCGTGAGCCATCCGGGCCGGGCCGAATTTCAACCTTAAGTTGGTTTTTTTTTGAGTTGGCGTCTACGGTCGCCCAGACCGGAGCGCGTGGCCGCTCCCAACCATCGCCGCCTCCACCTGCCGGGCTCCG
>NW_007247098.1:0-74906 GCF_000164805.1 Carlito syrichta
CATTCTTTCTTCTGCTTGGGTAATTCTGCTTTCCATGCTTATCAATTTGTTATTTATTTCATTCACAGTATTCTTTATTACTGTTATCTCAGATATCAGCTCCTTCCTAGTTTCTTCTTGTGTCTCCTCAATTCTTTTTAGTCTCTCCATTATTGTTTTGATATCTACATTTGCATTTTGAGACCCTTCATTCTGGGGATTTTTCATTGTTTGTATTCCAAAGTCAATTTTCTCAGTGTCTGCTCTCCCAGGCGTCTGGGAGAGACCCATACTCTTCTTTTGGTTTTTCTTCATTTCTGTAGATTTTTCTCCCTTTACCCCTTTCCCTCCCCCTCTTCAATTCTGTTTTTGAGGGAAAGTGGGGTTGCTTTTATTTCTCTTCTGCAATGACCTGTTCTTCCTTATGAGGGTCTTCTGGTTTTGTTCACTTTTCCCTCTGCTTTACAGTCTGTCTATTCAGCAGTTTGCAGTCTTGGTCCATTCAGGGAATCTCACCAGTTCACCTATGCCGTCGCCATCTTGCCCCCGCCTCGGTGTCTAACTTTTGATGACAAAGAGCTGTTGGACTGATGCATAAGTTTGTACGTTTTCCACTTGCCCATGGAATGCAATTGTCACGTGATGTTCGACTGGTCATAGTTCATCACATTTGCCAATTCTTGCATTGACTGACATGGATCATTGAGGATTAAAGCATTTAAGTGATTTTTATCAAAGCCCTATGGTCTTCCTGAACTTGGAGAATCACTCAGGTCAGAGTAGCCCTCTTTGAAATGACAAAACATTTTCTTTCTATGCTTTCCCTGATGTTATTCTCCCCACACACGGCACAAACGTTACAAGCTGTCTCCATTGTCTTTACTCTGCTATAAAATTCAAACAGAAGATTATCTTGGAAGTGTTTGGTTTTTTTTCCTGCCTGACACTCCATCTTCTTTAGCCCATAAATAGCACTTTCTTCAAATCTGCAAAATGCAAGGCATATTCTCAAGGACAACATTGTCCATCCAAATGACAGGTGACAATAAACAAACTCCATGGCAAAAAACAAACGCTATGAACTTATGCATGAAGCACATATCCCAAGTATTTCCTATCTGCTGAGTCGGGCAAGTCTAAAAGTATTTCTAGGTTGAAGCAAAGCTATGTGCATATTTCATGGTTAACAGTCTCTTCGTTCTAGCTAGAGTTATAAATTGGGAGGATGTCACCTGGTGGATGAGGCACAGGGAGTAGAGGCATATTCCTCAGAGGGATGGCTTGACAAGAGTTATAAGAGTTGTAATCAGCCCTGTCAAGTGGGATGATGTTTAAAACAGAGCTTTATTCTCATAGGAATTCTTATTGGTATCTGAAGTGAAAACTAAGAGCTTGGGCGTAACTTGTATGTAATGAATTGGGCCCCTGTGAGAGCAATAGAAGGAAGACTGCAAGTAAATAGAGGTCTAACATCTAATAAAAGCTTATTTAATGTTTTTTGGTTAGATGAATGAATCAGTAGTGCCTGCTTCTAGGCACTGAGCCCTGAGCTCAGGAACAGAAACCTTCCTCCAGATCTCACTCGCTGATATGATGAGAACCCTTCACATACATGCTTGATGCTCATGAGCTTGATGACTGGATAGGACTTAGTTATATTGTCTTGATATACTACTTGCCACTTGGTATAACCAGGACCTTTGGAGGAAAGATCATGAAGAAACAGTACAGTGTTCTCATTTAGCACTTGAATCCCTCCTTGAAGACTGAAAATACTGAATTATAGTTAGTTGCATAAGGTCTACATTGTGAGCCTCTGGTAGTCAGGGACAGGTTTTATTTGTGTATTTCTAGTTTCTAGCATAGAGTTTGGCATATAGTCATTACTCAACAAATGGCTACTGAAATAAAAGAAAGGATAAATAATTTCCAAGTGTAGTATCATTAATCTATTATTGGCTTTCTTCTAAAATAATGCCAAATTAAAGTTATGTTACCTCAGATATCTGGATGCTGCCTTACTTTTAGAAAATGTACTTCTGCTATGGTTTTTACCTTTAATAAGTCACTCCAGGATTATACAGCAAATGCTACTATTGGCCAATTGGATAGCATGCACAGTGTTAGACACAGAGAATAACTGTTTCTCTTCTAGACAAAATAACTGCAGTCTTGTAGTTGATGTTCATGGAAATAACTCTATCATATCGTATGTTCCAACCCTTTGTTATCCTCTGCTGAACACTCATTTGACTATCTTTCTACACATTGATTTGTCACTAGAGATGAGGCTTTTTAAAAATAATACATTTGTATTTGATGGTTCATAGTAGATGCAAAGCCACTGGAGACTGGCTTCTTTGGTATCCACATATCTATTTTTTATATTTGACTGTCCAAATAGGAGATTCCCCATAGTCAGTAAACATAAGTGATAAGTGACTTGGTTCTCCTTTTTTTGCTTTTTATTCTAAACAAAGGCAGTTTATATTATGCACTTTTTAATGTATTATTTTGGTCACAGTTGAGAAGTTCTTGATTTTATTTGTATAAAATATCTCTGAAGCGAGCAAGTGAGCATCTCAAGGTGCATAAAGTACAAATGTAAGATCAAGGACAACAGCAATAAAATAGACCAGACTCTTCAGATTGTATAGTTTGGTCTCTTTATATCTTTGTATAGGTGAGCATAGAATTTTCAGTAAGGTAGGGTTATTTGATCATTCTCTTTACTGTAAATGCAGGTCCTTGCTTTGTGGCAAAAGTCCATTTGTCCATTCATTATTTATTGAGCAACTACTAATCTTAGAGGACAGGAGCATGATACTCACACTGCCATCTATTCTGCCATATTAGATCTCTGTGGAATGTCTCCCCACAAGACAGTTTAAGCTGATAGAATACTGTTTCTTCTCAGTGAGGCTTGTACTCCTAATTCCCATCTGGCCTCTTCCCTGGTGAACAAAGGGTTCTCCTTCTTCCCTTCTACGTAAGACTTAGATAAAGTAGGGGCAATCTTGGCTTTGTGCTCTCTTTCTGTCCCACCCTCTTCCTTACTTCCAGGCCCAAACAGGAGGCTACTGCAGGCCTGTCTTATCATTTCTGCTACATGGAAGAGAGAGATTACATTAGAGGAAAAATATATTCTCTTAAACTTGCTAAACTCATTACTGTCCTTAAGGCTTTTGAACTAGCTAGCTCCATTGCCTATAAAGGTGCTTTCCCTACCTTTACTCTCATGACTTCTTCTTTTTACTGAGACCTGAGTAAATGTCATATTTTCTGAAAGTTTTCTCTGAACTCTCACTTTTTAGCAGCTGTATGCATAACCCTCTTATATCACTCTATTTTAATTATCTGTGTAATACCTACCATTATCAGATTTGTCTTATGTGTTTGTTTATTACTTGTATCCTCAAATAGAATATAAGCTCCAGTAAAGCAGGGATCTTGTCTGTCTTGTTCATTACCATATCCCTAGTACCCAGAATTGTCCCTGGCACATATTAGGCATTCAGTAAATATCAGCTGAAATTAATAAATATATCCCTAACAGCAAAGTTGCAAGGTACAAAGTTGTCTCTATTTTATAGATGGGAAAACAAAATAGTAAGTTACCCAAGATGACGCAGCTGCAAATTTTTGAGCCAGGGTCAAATCAGGTTTCACTATACTCAGAACCCATACCTTTTAAGCCATTCAGTCTCACTCTTGCCACTGTTGGTCTTGAAGTTGCTGTTAGAGTAAATTAAACTGGTTTTTCCCATAAGGTACTCACAGTTTAGTGGGAAGGATGAACAAACCTGTAGTGTCATACGTAGTATCATAGATATCATCATAAAGGTATGGACAAATTATTATGGTATTACAAAGAGGAGATCAAGGAAAGCTTCTTGGGGAAGTGTCTTTAAAGGAAATTCGAAGTTTGCCAGGCAGACAGGGGTGACTAGTATGTCAGGAGAGAGATGCAATAATGTGTCTGATAATAGGGAAAAAAAACTGTCCTGCATAAACTGCAGTGACCATGTGGGCTCCTTGTTTAAGACCCCACAGAGCTATTTCAGCATCACACTGTGGTCAGTTCAGAGACCAGATAAAATAACCTTAACTACATCTGCAATGAGACTCTTAAATGTCCAGGACTCCAGGTATCTTCTGGTTAAAGTGAGTCCTCTTCTGTTTCTCTTACCTGCTAGACTTTACAGAGTAATTAAGAGGACTGACTGACTGAACACAACTTATATTCAAATCCAGGCTCTGCTACTTGTATGAACTTGAACAAGTTACCTATCCTCTCTATAAAATGTGAATATTAACAATACTTTCCTGGTAGAATTGTTGTGAGGATGAAATGAGTCTATATAATTAATGTGTAGAGAACAGAATCTGGAACATAGTAAGTACTCTCTATTAGTATTAGTAATAGTAGCAGGAAGTGTGCTTAGAATACCAAAACTTGAATGTTGAGGGGAAGGGGAGGTATAGTAAGGAGGCTAGGTAGAGATGTACAGGATGCCTAATATACTTATACCTTGCAGCATTTTTGTGAGGATTAAATGATGCAATATGTGCAAAGTGCTTGCCACATAGTAAACAGTCAGGAAATTGGGGCTATCTTCATGACGGTAGTGATGATAATCGTCATCTCAAGCCTGGATAATGTGACTGAATCCCTTCTTCTTTGGCTCTTGGCTAGCCATCGGAGACTTAGACATGGGAAAGACAGGCATGCACCCCTCTCACCTAGGACTTTCATGTGAGTTCAGGCTGAGGGCAGGGAAAACCATGACTTATTCATTTATGTGTTTAGTGCCTGAAACTGTGTGCTTGCTTGGTAACTACTGAATTGATTGATTCATTAATGAGATGAAGTTATCTGACTATAGTAATTGGACTCAACACCAGACAAATGTAAGGATTAAAATCAGCCTTAGCTGGGCTCGGTGGCTCAGCCTGTAATCCTGTGCCTTTGGAGGCTGAGGTGAGTGAACTGCCTGAGTCCGAGGGTTCGAGACCTGCCTGGGCAACTTGGTGAGACCTCATCTTTACAATAAATCAAAAAATTAGCCAGGTGTGGTAGTGCACGCCTGTAGTTCCAGCTACTTGGAAGGCTGAGGCGGAAGGATCACAAGAGCCCAGCAGGTAGAGGCGTGGTGGCTGGGAGCGGCCTCTGCACTCCAGTCTGGGCAACAGAGTGAAACTCCAACTCAAAAAAAAAACAAAAATCAGCCTTATATCACATGTCAAGAACCTTTGTGAACAAGATCTTTTCTCTTTTACTTCTATTTACTTCCCAGTTATTATGTCCTTAAATTTAGAGAAATTAGGCTTGGTCTAAAAGAAACTATATAGATATCAGTTTTTTGGAATCAGGTAAAAAAAAAAAGACTATAATTGGACAAATATTTTCAAGATCCAAATGTTATGCTAAGCATTGTATATTCTGAACACTTTATGTACTCCAGTCTATTTTATCCTTGCAACTCTGAGCAGTGTGATAGGGAAATTGACTCCAGGGACTTGTCCAGGGCCACTCACACAGTAAATGGTAGAGACATGACTAGACCCAAGATATTCTGATTTGCAATTCTGTGCTAGTTTCACTGTGTCTTTCTGCTTCACTAAGGTATTCTCTTGGTAACCTTATCATCTCCCAATAATAACCTTTTATTGTACTGTCCATTTTATGAATTATGTTTGTTACTGACCATTGTGAAAATATAGTTCAATTCAGCATCTAAAGAGTTGATGGAGCACTCTTAATGATGAGCAAAAGCCCAAGAACTCTAAAGATTAAGCTGAATGAAGGAATTTCAGGTGATCAAGGTTGATTTTAGCAGCAAGAGTCCTGTGCTTTGCTTCCTGTCATTGCTGTGCATCTCTGCATACCCATCCCACCCCTGAAATATACCCTGCCTGCTTCTCTGGATTGAACATTTCCAAGGGGCAGGTGCTCCATTGCTGGGCAGAGGTCAGACACTGGCAGTTTGGTAATGTGTAAAGAAAGAACACTTGCAAAGGAGCTAAGAAGGGATATTCTGGCCTTGACTGACTTTGTGAATTAATTCAAGTCCCTTTTTTTCTTTGGGCTTTGTTTTCTTTATCTATAAAATGGAGATATTAGAATGAGTGGTGTCTAGTTTCTCTTCCAGTTTTGTGTTATGTCTAACTGATAGTAAGTTTAAGAAGTTTTTTAGTTGTGTAAAAAGTACAAAGCAGAGAGGTTTTTTGTGTGGTTTTTGTTTGTTTTGTGCCAGAGTGTATCTGGCAAAGCAGAATTAAGCCCGCATGGGTGCTTTTTGCTGACTTACCAGGCTTGCCCCGACAGTATCTGACCGACCTGTGATTGGCAAGGAAGGAGAGGGATAGCTGCGGAGGATTTATTGCCATTGTTGGTGATCAAGTGATTTTATGTGAATCCACAATGCTCTTTATTTTTTTAAAAAATTAATTATTATTTTTATTTTGGTGTTCTTTCTTTCCATGCTACAAAACTACCAGTTTTTGTTCTCCTTTTGGTCACAGAGGTCAGGCAAAGAAGTGGGCCATTTGCAGTGGTATGATGAGGGAAATGGGGAGAAGTAGTGTGTGTCAAACATCTGACAAACAGGGTGTTGGATCTGTCCTCATAGCACAACTGGAAAATGGTCAGTAAACCAGACTTTCAGATGATTTCCAAAGGTTCAGCTGACAGTTTTAGCTTCACCTACCAAATGCTAACCAGCCAAATTAGTCTTTTATTTTTGTCTCTGTGTATATCATAGCAAGTACTTTGCTACTCCTAAGCCTTTGGTTAGATAACTTCTCCTACCTGGCATACTTCCCTATTTTTCCAAATACCATTATCCTTCTAAGTTAAGATTCTTTTGACAGTGATTTTTCTCCTTTGTGTAATCTTAGAAGTTTGAGTATCTTTTTTTTTTGCACTTACCTTGCTATATCTTAATTTATTTATGCATTTTGTTTTCTCTACTAGACTGTAATCTACTTGAGAGGGAGACTATCATTCATCTCTGTATGATTAATGTCTAGTAGAGTACCTGGCCCATACAGAGTAAGTAGTCACTAAATGTTTCCTGAAAGGACAAACACAGAATATACTGAGATCTCATATACCCTAATAGGAATCTTTTCCTGACTACTGCAGCCCTTCTCTGGGACTCAAGACCTCCTCTGAATTCTTGTATTATTATTCTGTGTTGCTATTGAGCATTTAACTGCTTTAGCCCTTATAGTAAAGAGGATATTCAAGTAAGAACTATAGGATGAAGGCTAGTGGATATAACCTGGGAACTTAAGTATATCAGAAAAGACACCCCTCCTTCCATAAGAATTGCTGCCTAAACAGATCATAAAGTCTAGTACTAAAATCTGATTCTAGTTGCCACTGATAGCCAAGGGATTTAATTTAGGTATTCATGCCTTACTCAGAGAGTTAGAGTGTGGGTATCATTCTTGTGAGAAGTTATGAAATAAGATCTCAGTGAACATATTAAGAATTGAGAGGGGACATTTTCTAAGACATTTGAGGCATTATAACTAGAGAAATAGCCAGAATCATTGTCCTGAATGTGAGTTGAGGATCTGAAGGACAAATAGCTACCCAAGTCAATATCTTTAGTTACTGAGAGGAGGAATAAATGAGGAGTAGGGAACAGGTAGAGATGAGTGGTTTATATCTGAGGCTGTGAATGGCAGTCATACACAGAAAACCTCCTTTATTTGGTGTCCATACCGGTGTTTCTGAGGTGAGTCTAGCAGTTTAAAGGAACAGATTGGCCTGGTGCTAATGGTGGAAGTACTGTAATGGGGAGTATTAGATGCTAGTAGATATTCGCATCTGGTCAATGCCAGTGCTGTGCTTCTACATTGTATTAGAAAGGTCCTTCCAGATTGATGCATGGGAGAGATACCAGCTAGTGGCTAGAGAAGTCCCAGCATCATGGTCTAGTTCTAGGGGAAGAAACTCTCAGGGCCTAGGTAAAAGGGACACTTTGTGATTGATTGGTCCTCCTAAAAACTTTAAATAAAAGTAATGGACCATGTAAAAGAGATTCATGTATTCATTCAACAGATATTTATTGAGAATCTATCTTGAGGCAAGTACTGGGTTGGGCTGGGGATATGAAGCTGAGCAAAACCAGCCACTAGTTATTATACAGATTATAGTCTAATAGAGCAAGTAGATATTAATCAAATATTCACACAAACAAATAGGGTATAGGAAATTGGGTATAGGAAAAAGCACAGATGCAGCTATGAGAAGGCATGGTGGTCTAGTGACACAGGGAGGTTTCTCTGAAGAAGTTTGATTAAGCAAAAGTTTGAAATAGACTAGAAGTTAATTAGGTGATGCAGAGGGTTGGAAAAGGAAAGAATCTTTTGGGAAGTAGGAACAGCATACCAGTAGGTCATTCGAGGTGATAAGGCAACTGCAGTAGCTATCTCACATGGGTTCTTAGTGCTCAGAGCCTTTGGGAATAGCAGACTCAGATCTGATCCTACTGGTTGAAGAGAGAGAGAGAGAGAGTTCTAAATGTGATGCCAAGCCAGGTCCTTAATAGTGCAGGTCCTCCATGTTCATGGACCCCCTCTCAGTAACCAATATGTTTACATGTAGTATCTACACATATAGTTGTATATGTACATATCAAGAACCTACTGAGGGCACAGAAGATGTCTTACTTTTTTTTGCTCAACAAATAGTAATTGAATATCTGCTATGTGCTAATTAGATCCTGATTTGAATACTGGTCAGTATTAGAGAATGTAGTTAAAGAGATGGAAATGAAACAGTTCCTGCTGTGTATGCATTACCAACAGTCTTAGGAAGTGGTCTTCAAAATGCAGTTCATGGAGCAGCATTGACGTCATCTGTCAGCTTGTTAGAAATATAAAATCTGAATCCCCATCCATCTACTGAATCAGAATTTTCTAGAGGTCTAAGAAACTGTTCTAAGAAGTTTTCCAGGTGATTCTTGTGCATATGAAAGTTTGAGAACCACTGATTTAGAGTATGATAAAGATACAACAATTCACAACAACAAAACATTTTTTGAGCATTTTCTATGTACCATTGTTCTGAGGATTTTACATATATTATTTCATTTATTCCCTACAATAGCCTTATGAGGTAAGTAATATTTTAATCCTCATCTCACTGATGAAAACACTAAGGCTTAGAGAGCTTAAGAAACTTACCTAAGGTCATTCAGCTGGAAAATGGTGAATCCAAAATAAACAAATGATTACAATAAACAGAAGATCTATTTCAATATGGTAAATGCAATCATAGCAGTATGGTTAGATTGTAGCTGTTACTGGCAGTTCTAAGACAGAGTATAATAAATTTTTCTTGATGGCAATTATAGATGTACCATATAAGGTGATTATAGAAGTACTATGTAAGGTGAATGATCTTTGGTGAGTGTTTAACTTCTACTTTGAAAGCTAAGAGGTGGCACTCTATTTTCAATACAAATTAACAGGAAGTGAGAGGAGTGCTATGTGTGTTTGGAAATCAGTTTATTTGGGCATCTAGAAGTGGCATCACATTAGGCAGCCATGTCAGCAGTGGAAGTTATTATGAAGATTTAGAAATCCAAAGCCTAATTTATGACTGAGTGAATAACTTGATAGAGGAGAAATCACAATATCCCAAGCTGGGTATTTGAAGTTCAGGGTAAAGTTGAGATAGAAGCCAGAAGTAGGACCTTATTACAACTTTTGAAAACCCTACACTTTCTTACTCTTTGAGTTCTATCCATGACCTTATCACACATTAAAATGTACTGACCTCTGAAATTAGGTAAAATTCATATATGTATGTATCTGAAAAGAGTTGGGTTGAAGTTTAGTTGACTAGTTAACATTTTTGTAGCTATTTAATTCATACTTAATAATTCCAATTTTGTAGAATAGTTTTTATTTTCGAGATGGTGTTTTTTTTTTCATGTCTCAAAACATTTTCATAGGGTCCTGAAAGGCCTTAGGCTCTAGTTTTTAAGTGCCTAATGATAAAACAGTCCTAACCAGAGAAGAAAGTCACAGAGGAGGGATGCATGACCAATGAACAGACTGTCATCGCTTTCCAGAGATCATGAGGATAAAAAGTGAAATGTTAGTAGATTGTCAAGTCAGTTTTCTCCAAGACTGACCTGACATTGCCAAGGGAGTAATAGACTGTAATTCACTCAGGTTCTTGGAGGTTGAGCAAAACCTTACATGTGTGTAATACCCCAGATGTATTTTTATATACACTGGTGCTCCCACTTCTGCCCTCCCCTGTTCGATGCCCCACACTGTCAGCGTCAGGGACTGTATTAGAAAATCAAACAGAACAAAAACAATCTATCTTCTGAAATTCTCTGTTCTTCAGCACGCTAGGCCTCACTCCCTGCTTTCCATTTTTTTTGTCCCTTTGTCTCTGCTATACTTAACTTCATAGATTCATCTAGAGTGCATAGTCTCCTTTGGACTAGTGAATTCTTTCTGGATTATTTATCTGACGGATCTGGAAACACATTTTGGGAAACCAGAAGTGCTAATTTACACATTGTATTTTTGTGATCTAGGTAGAGTGCTTGCTTCAGTTTTCAAAACTGGATCCTAAGGTATAAAAAAGTGAGTGACTGCATAGAGCTTCAAAGCCATTGGTGGTGAAAACAATATTAAAATTCATATTTTTAAATTCCTAGTCTTGTGCTATTTCTTAGTCTTGTGCTTCTTGGCCTTCATTTTTTTTTCACATGTAAAACAGGATGAATTCAGGTATCAAAGAAAAGTAACGGTCCTCTAAACATCATTTAGTAAGGAAGTAGAGTTAAAACACATCCTAAAATCATAGTATTAACATCAGTTAATGTCTTTAAATTGCTTTACAGAGGAAAAGAAAAGCACTGTCTGATATTCTATCTCATTTAGTTCTCACAATGAACTTGTCATGTGTCTGTGCTTATTTTCCATCTTTTAAAGTTTAGAAACTTAGAATAATTTAAGAGAGACACCCAAGATCACATAGGCATCAAATGGTTTAGCTATCAGTCAGGTTTGGTGCTCTTATGACAAATTCTGTTTTCTTTCTGCTATGACACATCATTGCTTCCCTCCAACTTCAGAATAATAAAACCTGTTAAAGTAGTTTAAATTAATATGAAAATTGAAATAACTTGGGTTAATGTTTGCATTTTCTCTGCAAATTATTTCCTTAGTAAAGCAAATAATTGTATAAAACTCTTTGTAAGAGGGATTATTTATAGCCTTTCAGAAATCTGGCAACCCTTGAACAGCTCAGAAGCATCTACTTGCACAAATCAATATGAATACTTTATATCTGTTCATTTAAGTGAGCCTCCAAATGATCTTTACTAAATGGTAGTTTACTGGCCTACTTTTAGTTACTACAAATATTGAAAATAATACAATTGCATTTATTTGCAAATACATTGTGAATCAAGCTTTTAATTTAATCAGAGCCTTGTTTTAATCACGAAAATAACAAACAAGATTCATTCTGGTTTTATACCCCTTTATTGTTTTCAAGATGATTTTTAAAAATTTTTAAATTTTAAATATGTAGGGTACAATTCAGGGCTAGATATACAAATGTTCATTATGCTGGTACCCTTGTTGATGAGGTATGGCCCCCTTCCCTGGCAGTTTCCCACTACTGCCAATCCCTTTGTATAGTATTATGGTAATTGTTCAGGGTCTGCTTGTGAGTGAGAACATATGGTACTCAGTTCTTTGTTTCTGTGATAAATCACTCAGTGTTATAAACTCCAAGTCCATCCAAGTTGCTGCAAAGTTCATAATTTCAAGGTGCTTTTGAATTCATTATGTCATAAGATCTTAAAAATAATCCTGTTAAATGAGTAAGGCACATATTATTCTCATTTTACAGATGAGGAAACCAAGGACAGAGAGGTGAAATGACTTGTCCACAGTGACACTGCAAAAAGTCAAGTTGCTTACTGATATCAATATTATACAATTTAGTAATCTTTTCAAAGGTTACATCAGATTTGTAAAATCAGTTTACAAATTTAAGAGAACAGGGAACATCTTTGTCTTATTTGGCTGTGTAACTTAATGCCTAGCACAATGTGTGGTACGCTGTTGGTGCTCAGTGAATATTGGTTGAGTGAACGAAGGCAGGCTTGGGATCCTCGAGTTTCCGGTCTTGAGGAGGAACTGCCCCTGGAACGATTGGGCCGAAGGAAGTCTGTTTGAAAAGTGTGTTGGATCTCAGGAATTTTTATAGATAGAAAGGCCCTGGATTTTCTCTGATATATTGACCTCCAGACTGAATTAATGTAACCTAACAATGCCACACAACTCACATGAACATTCCTATATCATAGCACTTGTCACCCCATGTGCTAATTATCTGTTTAGTTACCTGGCTTCCCTTGCAAACTGTGAGTCTCTTGAGAGTAGAGGTAAAGTCCCATTATACTTCAGTCTAGAAACTGAGTTTGACGTATTAGAGGCACCAAGAAAATATCTGTAGAATAAGTGAATAAATGAATGAGCAAATAATATGGCTCACCATACAGCAGCAAAGGTAGGTAGATTATTGAGAAAAGAACAGAGTTTGTAACAGTGAAGTATTAATACAAGTTAGCATGATTAAATGTTAAGTTGGTAAGAAAGGTAGTAGCAGTTTTTCATGGCACATTTGCCTTTTAAAATGGTTTACATGAATTTATGGTTGTAAATGTTTCTAGAAATCATTAAAAGGTTATTATATTGAATATTTCTCATAAAATTTAGTCTCTATCTTTTTGTTGTTGTAAATAAATACTTTGTGCTTAAGGAGAAATTATGTGAGATTTCTACTAAGTCTTAAGCTCCACTTTTCTGTTTGTTTTTTAATTTTAAAGATGTGGGGTACAATTCAGAATTCAGGATTAGGTACATAAGTGGTCAATGTACAGATGAAGTTTAAGCTTTCCATTTGTCCTCATTTCACCTGTTTTGGGATCAGGTACTCTTATCGGTGTTATGTGTGTATCACCCCCTGCCCCCACCAGCAGTGACCCACTACTATCAAACCTTTTCATGTAGTATTATGATAAATATTCAGGGTCCACTTATGAGTGAGAACATGTGATACTCAGTTCTTTGATTCTGTGATAGATCATTGAGTATGACTCTAAATCCATCCAAGTTGCTGCAAAGTCCATAATTTTGTCCTTCTTTATAGTTGTGTAATATTCCATTGTGTGTGTGTGTGTGTGTGTGTGTGTGTGTGTGTGTGTGTGTGTGTGTGTATATCACTTTTTTTTTATCCAGCTCACTTTTGATGCACAGCATAGTTGACTCCATGTTTTTACTATTATGAATAGTGCTGTAATAAACATGCCTGTGCAGATATCTTTTTTGTAGAATGCTTTGAGTTCCTCCAGATATATTCCCAAAAGGATATATTCCCATGCTGGGTTGTACGGAAGGTCAATTTTTAGATGTTTTAGAAATTGCCACATTGTTTTCCACAGACGTTGTATTAGTTTACATTCCAACCAACAGTGTAGAAGCATTCCCTTTTCTATGCATCTTCTCCAGCATCTGTTATTTTTTGAGTTATTAATGATGACCATCCTGACTGGAGTTAGGTGGTATCTCAGTGTGGTTTTGATTTGCATTTCTTTAATGATTAGTGGGGCTGAGCATTTTCTCATGTGTCTGTTGGCTGCTTATATGTCTTCTTTTGAGAAGTGTCTATTCATAAATTTTACCCACTTTTTAATAGAGCTGTTTTTTTTTTTTCCTTTTGGCACATTTGAGTTCCTTGTAAATCCTGGATGTTAGGCCTTTGTCTAATATACTGTTGGCAAATATTTTTTCCCATTCTGAGGGCTATCTCCCCACTCTCTTAGTGGTTTCTTTTACTTTGAAGAAGCTTTTCAGTTTGATGAGGCCTCACTTGTCTATCTTATTTCTTATGGCATGGGCTATTGGGATTTTGATCCAATTGGAATAGGAATTGATTACCTATTCCAATTTCAATAAGGGTATCTCCTGCATTTTCTAAGGTTCTTATAGTTTGAGGTTTTACATTTAGGTTTTTGATCCATTTAGAGTGGAGTTTGTGTATGGTGATAGGTAGGAGTCCTGTTTCATTCTTCTGCATGTTGTCAGCCAGTTTTCCCAGCACCATTTACTGAATAGGTTCTCCTCTCCCTGGTAGTTGTTGTTGGAGGCTTTGTTGAATATGAGTTGGTTGAGAAATTGAGGTATTGCTTCTGAAATCTCAATCCTGTTTCATTGGTCTATACACCTGTTGTTGTGCCAATATCAGGTTGTTTTGATTATTGTAGACTTACAAAGTTTAAAGTCTGGAAGTGTGATTCCTCCTGCTTTTTTTCTTTTGTAAAGGCTTGTTTTGGCTATTTGTGGTCATTTATGTTTTCATATGAATTTCAGTATTGTCATTTCCAGGTCTGAGAAAAATGATGTTAGTAATCTAATGGGTGTTGCCTTGAATCTGTAGATTTTCTTGGGTAGGATGGACATCTCAACAATGTTGATTCTTCCAATCCATGAGCACGGAATATTTTTCCATTTGTTTGTATCTTCTTGGTTTCTTTCAGCCGTGTTTTGTAGTTGTCATTTTAAAGGTCTTTCACTTCTCTGGTTAGGAAGATGCCAAGGCATTTCACTTTTTTTTTGAGGCTATTGTGAATGGGGTTGTGCTTTTTATTTGATTTTCTGCCTCTTTATTGTTGGTGTATAAAAATGAGATTGTCTTTTGCACCTTGATTTTGTATCCTTAGACTTTGCCAAAGTTCTTTATCAGAGCAAGGAGATTTTTGACAGATTCTCTTGGGTTTTCAAAGCATAGAATCATATTGTCAGCAAAGAGGGATAGCTTAACTTCCTCTTATCCTATTTGGATGCTCCTGATTTTCTTCTCTTGTCTGGTTGCTGTGGCTGGGACTATCAACACTATGTTGAACAGGAGTGCTAAGAGTGGGCAGCCTTGTTTTGTTCTGGTTTTCAGGGTAAATGCTTGCAACGTTTTGACTGTGGGTTTATTGTAGATGGCTCTTCCTATTTTGAGGTATGTTCCCTCCACACCTTGGTGTTCAAGGGCTTTTATCTAGAATGGATTTTGGATTTGGTCAAAAGCTTTTTCTGTGTCTAATGATGTAGTCATGTGGTTTTTGTTTTTAGATTTTTTGATGTATTGAATTACATTTATGGTCCTGTGGATGTTGAACTAGCCCTGTATCCTGTATCCTGGGGATGAAGCCTACTTGGTCATAGTAGATAATTTTTGTGATGTGTTGTTGGATCCAATTTGCTAGAATCTTGTTAAGAATTATTGCATCTATGTTCACCAGGGATATTGGTCTGTAGTTCTGTTTCTTTGTTGGATCTTTACCAGGTTTGGTTATCAGTTTGATATTAGCTTCGAAAAATGATTTGAGGAGAGTTATGTCTTTGTAGATTGCCTGGAATACTTTCAAAAGGACTGATATCAGCTCCTCATATGTTTTGTAGAATTCTGCTGGAAAGCCATATGGTTCATTACTTTTTTTTTTGGTAGATAGTTTTTCTTATGACAAAGTCAATTTCCTGAGTTGTTATTGGTCTACTTAGTGACTCAATTTTTTTTCTTGTTTCAACCTCCAGAGTTTGTGTGACGTCAGAAAATTCTGTATTTCATTTAGGTTATTGAGTTTGTTTCCATATAGGTGTACATAGTAATTTCTGATAATCTTTTGTATTTTTTCAGGGTCAGTTGTGACTTGATCGTTTATATTTCTGATTATGTTTATTTGGGCTTTTTGTCTCTTTTTATTGGTCAGTCTGGCTAGGGGTCCATCAATCTTTCTTATCTTTTCAAAGAACCAGTTTTTTGTTTCATTGATTTTTTTCTATGATACTTGTATGTTCTATGTCCCGTATTTGAGCTTTTAATTTGGTGGTCTGGATTTTTCAGCTGAGGTTAGGGTTTTGGTGGTCTTACTTTTCCTGCTTCTTTAAGTGATTTGGTAGTCTCTTTACTGTGATCTTTCTAGTTTCTTGATGTGTGTGCATAGCATTATAAATTCCCCTCTTAGCACTACTTTCATGGCATCCCAGAGATTTTAGTAAGATGTTTCTTCATTTTCATTTGTTTCCAGGAATCTTTTAATTTCTGTTTTGATTTCTGTGTTAACCCAGGAGTTGTCCAGCATCATGTTGTTTAGTGTCCATGGTCCATGTCTTTGTGTGTTTTGGGGGAAATCTTGTTGGTGTTGATATTTATTTTTATTCCACTGTGTTCTGAGAAGATTCATGGTAGTATTTTGATCTTGTGAAATTTGTTTATGCTTGATTTATGGCCAAGGATGTGGTTGATCTTGGAGCATGTTCCATGTGGTGGTGAGTAGAATGTATATTCCTTGGTTGTTGAGTGAAGTGTTCTGTAGGTATCTATTAAGTACATTTGGTCAAGTATCAAGTTAAGGTTTCAGATCTCCTTACTGATTTTGATGACCTATCTAGGGTTGTTAGTAGGGTATTTAGGTCTCCAGTTATGATGGTGTTGAGTCCTTTTTTAGGTCTTAGTAGTTTCTTTATAAATCCTAGTGATCCTCTTTTGGGTGCATATATGTTCAGGATAGACATTTTTGTTGCTGGATTGAGCCTTTTATCATATGTCATATCCTTCTGTATCTTTTTAAATTTTTGATAGCTTGAAGGCTGTTTTGTCTGATATTAAAATCTTGACTCCTGCCCTCTTTTGTTTTTCATTCACCTGAAAGCTTATTCTCCAACCTCTAACTTTAGGTCTGTGGGTGTCCTTTGTTGTAATGAGTGTTTCCTGGAGGCAGTGTATTGTTAGTCATGTTCTTTTATTCAGTTTATCATTCTATACTTTTTTTAGTGGTGCATTTAGTCTATCCATTTTCAGGCTGATTATTGAAATGTGAGAGTTTGCTCCTGTCATAAGGCTCTTATAAGGCTGTGTGTTTTCTTGTAATTTTTGCATTAATATGTGTGTGTGTTTTCATTTTTACAGGCATGCTGTGTGCTTTGTTGTTTCTTTGTTTGTTTATGATCTTGTGAAGAGTATGGTATTTATTTCTTTTTTTTTCTTCCGTACACAGTACTTTTTAAGTGTCTCCTATAAAGCTGGTCTGGAAGCAGCATATTCTCCTGGGAATTGGATTTCTGGGAAGGATTTTAATTCTCCATAACTGATGAGGCTTAGCTTGGCTAAGTAGGAAATTCTTGGTTGAAATTGTTTATCTTTGAGAACATTAAAGATTGAGGTTCAATCCCTTGTGACCTGTAGTGTTTTTGCTGATATGTTGGAGTGATTCTGATTGATCTCCCCTGTTAGATAGTCTGACCCTTTCCCCTTGCTGCCTTTAGGATTTTTTCTTTTATACCTACTTTATGTAGGTGTAGGTGAATTACTATATGTCTAGGGGTTGATCTTCTAAGATATCTGGCAGGGGTTCTCTGATTCTCTTGTGCTTGAATAGTTGTCTCTCTGGGCAGATGAAGAAAGTTTTCTTTAATGACCTCATGGAATGTTTGTTCTAAGGCACTTTTCATTTCTCTTTCCACTTCAGGAATGCTGATCAGATATAAGTTTGACATCTTGATAATATTGCACATCTCTTGGAGAACTTCTTCTTTCTTCTCAAGTTTTTTTTCCCTCTATATTTTTAACAGATTGGGTTAATTCCATATTGTGATCTTCCAGCTCTGAGATTCTTTCTTCTGTTAGGTCAATTCTGCTTCCTATGCTTGTGAGTTTATTTATTTCTTGAGTAGAGTTCTTTATTTCTGTTATTTCTAAATACACTTTCTTGAGTCTGTCCAACTCCATTGCAATTTTAATTAGTTTTACATTTCTTGGTTTTTATTAATTCTATCCATTGATTCCCTGATCTCTGTAAGTACCTTCTGGGTACAGTCCTTCTCAGAGAAAGACATTGTTTGTGCTCCAATAACTGTTCTTTCAGGCACTGTCTCTTTATTGGGACTCTGAGGTTTACCAGTGATTTTTCATTGTTTTTTCTTCATTTGTAGCAGTTCTCTTATCTTTCTTTTTAATTCCATTGCTCAGTGGGAAATGGAACAATCACTGCTGATATTTGCTCTACCTTCTGACCTTTCCTGAGCCAAGCCTCTGGATTTGTTCAATTATGAGATAAGGTTGAGTTGTGGGACACTGTGCTATCTCTTTACAATTTTGAGCACTTACTAAGGGGTGTGGGAGGGGCTGCAAAGATTCAGAACCTGCTGACAAGACATAATGCTTATTATCTGGTGAATGGGCCACCTGGGAATCACTCTTTGTCTCCACACAATATGACCTTACAATGAATATGCTTGAGTCCCTGAGTCCAAGATAGAGTATAAGAGAGAAAAGAGAGGGAAGAAGGAGAGAAAAAAGGGAAAAGAGAAGAAAGAGAAAAAATAAAAACAAGAAGAAAAGAAAGAGAAAAACAACCAACAAAAAAAGCAGACAAATGGGACAAACAAACAAAATAAGAAAAAAAAAATGGGGAAAAAAAGTAAAACACAAAAAAGCCACAGGTAGAGATTTCTCAGTTTAAATATATTTTTTTTGAGAGAGAGGGCTCCCTCTTGTGGTGGGAGGTTACTGCAGGTTCTCTCTTTGCTGCTGAAACTTGAGATGTTAGAATCTTCACCCCTTGCTGCCTGCAATTGATAGCCAGGCCCACGCCCGGAGGGAGGTGGAAGGGTGACTTTACTCAGCATCTCCCGGACTATCTCCCCCCTTCTTTCCTCTCCTGGTGTGGTCACAGCTCCCACAGCATCCAGTTCACAGTGGGGGACTGAGGCTGCTGGCTTCTACCCTGCCCTCCTGATCTCTTTAGCTCATTGCAAGGGCTGGAGGAGAGTCAGCTAGTCCCTCACCCAGCCTCCATCTCAGTCAGAGTCACTGTATGTGTCTATCACCCAGCAGCTGGCTCAGGGCAGGGGGATAGATTATCTGGGGCTCCATATCTGCTGTTACCCACCAGGGCTTGTGCACTGGGGTTGATCCTCTCTGGTTTCGTGTAAAGCAGCCCAAAGGAAAGCAGATATCACCCCCTGGTCTTAAGATGCAGGTCTACTGTTCCACAGAGGCCATCACGGAGCACTTCTCTGCCCAGACTTTAGACTGGCTGCTCAGTTCCTCTACAGACTTCTGTTCCTGGTGCACACAGAGTTGGGAAAGAGAGTTCCCTCCCTAGCAAGTACCACAGTCTTCAGATCTCAGATTGTGGTGGTGGAGGCTTACAGCCTAGTTTGGTGCTGGAGGCAGTGGCAGTGAGTGCAGGTGTTGAGTGGTGGTCACTACCCACCCCTTCTTCAGGACTCTGCCTCTGGCTCCCTCACTGTTCTTCACCCGTGGCCCTCACTGCCAGTGTCCAGCCTGGCACTGTGGTGGTGGGGCAGGCAGCTTCTTCCCAGGAAGGGCTTTGTTGATTTTTGAAAGTGATACTCAGCTTCTGCACACTGGAAAGTGCTGGAGTTCAAGTAGAGCTGCTGCGGCAGCAGCCATATCACCATGAGATCTCTGGGCACTTGCTCTTGAGTCCTCACTCAGCCAGCCACTCACATGCCTACTTATACACAGACACTCAAACAAGTTTGTGTGGTGGTGGGGCAGGCAGCTTCTTCCTGTGAAGGGCTGTGTTGACTTTTGAAAATGGCACTCGGCTTCTGCACCCTAGGAAGTGCTAGAGTCCAAGCAGAGCAGCTATGACACCAGATATCTCACCGGGAGAGCCAGCCACTTGCTCTCGAGTCCCCACTCAGTCAGTTACTCACACACCTACTTATATAGAGACACACATACAAATTCATCCATACACTCACTCATTCACATAGGGACTCACACAGTCCAACTGGCTCTGCCACTATCTTCCGTCTTAAGCTCTACTTGCCTAAGTTTCATCATCTGCAAAATAGGGGTGGTAGTTCTTTTCTCTATTAAATGAAACAGTACGTCCAAAAGCAGCTAACACAGTTCCTGGCCTATAGTAAAATCTTTATGCATGCTTATTGAATGAATAACCCTGATTCTCCTTTGTCCTTATGTTCCTTTGACACTAATTCTCCTTTCACTGAGCTCTTGATCCTTTCTGCAAACACTTTGGGAGGAGACGAGTAAGACATTATAATGTCAAGTAAAAACTCTGCTTTTAAATATAATGTATTGTGCCCATGCTACTAATACTAGGAAAAATTTTCATTTCTAACCTGGTGATACTGATTTTCTGTTTTTATCTTAATCTCCAAAGAGTTTTAGAATTCATATTTTACCCTTTTGGAGTGTGTTTTTCTTTAAGAAAGGAATTTGTGCCTTAGTACTAAGTATGTTACTTCAATATTTTCTTTGTCCTCGATTTAGTCTTCTGCTTCTTCATGGTCCAAATTGCCCTTCATGCGAAGCTGAGCTTTGTAATACACACTTGAGGTGATGTGTAAGTGCTTTCACTAGCTCAGCTGCCTTTCCCAGCCAGCAATCTTGGGTCACCTTCACAACATCAAGATTAGATGTACATGCACCATCATAAATAATGCTTTGTGCAGAAGTAATGCAAATGGAATCTGTTGAAATATGGCCTATTATATTTAAATTTATGTTTCGATTATCATTTTTATTATATGAAGCAAGCTTGAGCTTTATAAAATCATTCAGAAAAGAGATCTGCATCACCGATAGGAATGTCTGTCTACTTGGCATCAATGCCTAATGAAGTGAGAGTTACAGAAACATTTCTAAGGATATTTTTTCTCTCTGCTTTGAAAATCAAAACTGGGTTACTTAGCAAGTAATTCTTTGAAACACCTCTAATGATATTATATGGAAGTTCTAGACACAGCACTTCCCCCATCTCCATGTCAGAAGGATCTTTGTAAAATGAAGGTCTTATCATATATTCCCTCCTGCTCTCTCTCTCTTAATGACTCCCCATTACCCATCCCATGTGAAAAACAAACTCCTTAGTTTGGCAGAGCTTACAATGTCTGTGTCTGATTTCTTCTTTTCCTTTTCCCATGTTATCTCTTAGATCTTAACCTCAAATTTTATTCAACAGCAGCAGTTAGTTTCCCTTCACATGCAAAGTTTCTTTCCCCTGTTATTTTTCTGAAATTGTTCTTTTCTTGTGGGAGACAGCATACCTCCTCTTTATCTAAAAGTATTTATTTAATTCCTACCTATTTTGAGGTGCAGTTTAGTTGTTATCTCCTTTGGAGAGCCTCCCTTGATCATCCAGGCTGGATTAGATGCCCTTCTTATGTGCTCTCATAGCACATAGGACTTTCCTTTAGAATACCATTTATGTCCCTGTAGTATAATTGCATGTATATTTTTCTGCTTTTCCCATACGTTGTGAAATCCTTGGTGATAAGGTCAGTGTCATATTAATTTCTGAATTCCAGCATCAGGACTCCAGCTAGCTTCTAATGAACCTTTGTGTGAGTTAGGAAAACATGTCTTCCACGGAGCCAGTCTTGGACCATCAGAGGGAGTCCTGTGCAAGGCATACTCTGTATAGCTGTATGTAGCAACCCAGGCCCAGGACAGTATCTGCCATACAGAAAGTGGTTAGGACATTTTTGTTAAGTGACGAATTTATCAGTCAAGGAGTCAATTGACACAGGATGATGAGAATAGTTGAAAAACAATATAGGCATTCATGTGACACCTGCAAATTAAGAGCAAATCACTTATCATAAAGAAGACTTTGAATTGAAACATCTTTATCTTTAATGAAAGAAATTTTTCTGGGGTAAGTCTTTCTGTAAACACAGGAAACGCTGGAAAATGGAAGATATTCAGAATCAATCCATAGATATCCAGGTTCTAAATTTACCGTAATTTCTGCCAGCTTGTTTTACTGAAGGTTTATCATCCCTTGTATAAGCAGCCTATTTTCTTTGAAGCTATAGCCAATGTATTTCTTTCTTTCTTTTTTTTTTTTTTTTTGAGTTGGAGTCTCACTCTGTCGCCCAGACTGGAGTGCAGTGGCCGCTCCCGGCCACCGCATCCTCTACCTGCTGGGCTCCGGCGATCCTTCCGCCTCAACCTTCCAAGTAGCCAGAATTACTGGCATGTGCTACCACGCCCGGCTGATTTTTTTTTTTTTTTTTGAGTTATTGTGGAGATGAGGTCTCCCTGCCCAGGCGGGTCTTGAACCCGCGGGCTCAGGCAATCCACTCACCTCAACCTCCCAAAGGTGCGGGATTACAGGCTGAGCCACCGATCCCGGCTTTTTTTTTCTTTTTTTGAGTTGGCGTCTCACTCCGTTGCCCAGGCTGGAGTGCAGTGGCACGGTCCCGGCCACCGCAGCCTCAACCTGTTGGGCTCCAGAGATCCTTCCGCCTCAGCCTTCCAAGTAGCCAGAACTACAAGGCGCGCACTACCACGCCCGACTAATTTTTGATCTATTGTAGAGACTAGGTCTCGCCAAGTTGCCTGGGTTGGTCTCGAACCCACGGGCTCTGGCAATCTTCTCTCCTTGGCCTCCCAAAGTGTTGGGATTACAGGATGAGCCACCGATCCCAGCCTAGCCAGTGTATTTTAATAGCAGTTGTATTATTAGGCTTTTAACCAACTTGTCCGTTCAGAGAAGCAATATAGATAACTAGTTAGTAGTACAGATAGGTATAGAATATACCGCAACAATTTTGAGAACTTCTTTATTTTTGTCTTTTAAAAATAATAAACTTTTTTTTACAATGTAAGAAATACTTTGGTAGAATAGCAAATAATATTAAAAATAGAGACTAGAAACATTGAATTCAAACCCCAGTCTCACATTGGCTACCAATGTTACTTTGGTAGGTTTTATTAGCTTTGTCTGATATATGGTTCTACTCGTCCCCCTGAGCTCTTGGAAGATCACACTGCCCAAATCTTTTGTAGATGGTGGGGCTATAAACAAGTTCTGGTCAGTGGTCTAGGAGAAGAAATGACAGGTGTCACATTCAGGCTGAGTTGGGTAAAAGTCTCTGTAAAACTTTCCAGCTCTTTTTGGTAGCACGTGAGTCATTCATTGGAAGAGAGTTGCCCTGAGACCTACAATGAATTTTATATGAGCAAGGAATAAGCTTTATATGTTAGGACAGTAAGATTGAAGGGTGTTTGTTCTTTGTCATTAAGCTTTTCTTTCCTGACGACAAATACTGTAACCTTGGGAAAGTCTTTGACTGTCTTTGAGTTTCAGATATTTTAGTTGTAAAATGAGGATAAATATATGTCCTCATAGGATTGTTGTGAAGATCAAATAAGAAAAGAAATAAGGAGAGTTGTAAAATATTTTTAAAGTGGAGATATTTCTTAAAGCTCTCACATTTTAGTGGGAGTCACAGTGTTTAGCCAGTGTGATTAACTTAAATAGACACCCATATTTCCCTGTTGATGTAATAGCTGCCATTTGATAAGGACCTCCTGGGAACCAGAATCTTTACCTGTGCTTTACTATTTAAAGAAGTTGAAGCTTGGAAGTATATAGTAAGTTGTTTATAGTTGCACAGTGATCAAGTCAGGATACTAACTCGGACCTGTCTGATTCCTTGTTGGAGTTAGTCTACTATTTTAATAGCTAAAAAGTTAGAACATTCATTGTTGTTTTTTTTTCTACTGAGGATATCTCTTTCTTTACATAATGTTTTCATTATTGCTGTTGGATAGCTAGTTCAACTGATGAGTAATATAATTTCCCTGTAGATATATATTGGGGAAGGCTAAATGCCAGATAGTAGGAAGTTGAAAACTTGATTATTGAATAGATGAGCACAGGCATCATGAGCCCAGAGGGAAAAACTCCTCTAGATGAGTTCACTGACACTTGATTCAGGGCCCATCCCAATACATGCATTTCATAAATACTTTACAACAGCACAACATCAATAATTTTAATTGAAATGAGAGGAGTCTGCATTAAGGAGAAATCTCCATTCTGGAACATTTATGTAGGAAATTCAGATTTATACTAGAAAGAATCCTGAATTTGGAGTTTGATGATATGGGTTCATTTTTCAGTTCTATCACATAGCAGAAGTTGTAGTATAAATACTATTTGTGTGACATTGTATTTATCTTCTTCAAGTTTCTCTTTTCTCAGTTGTAAAATGGGGATAACTATCCCTGGTTTCATCTATAGTACAAAGTTTCTTCAAGGATAAGCTAAAATGAGATAATGGAAGGAAATTTGCTTTGGAATTTTATAGAGGTTTTTTAAATAATAAAATTTATGGATGAGAGAAAAATATAATAGTAGTATTCTGACTACATTTTTTTAGTCACTTTTTAGCCCTGGGACCTAGGATGAGATTGTCTGTTCTATGCCTCTGTTACCTCAACAATAAAATCTGAGGAGGATGATAAATTGAATTTATTAATTTATTAAATTAATACAGATTAAAAGAGAAAATTCATGTTAGAGTGTTTTGTATAGCACCTGGCATCTGGAACTTCTTGAACATTAACTGCCAATGTTATTAGTAGCAGTAGTGGTTGTAGTAGTAGTAATGTCTGTTGAGTGTCACCTTTAAGCCAGGTATGTTGTTAAGACTAATTTTTTTAATTCTTAGAGCCAACCTATCAGGTGAATATTTTTTTTCATTAGAATACCTAATCCTTCTTTATTTACATAGTTCATTCCATAGATTTGCAGATATAATAGGCACACATTATGTTTTTAAAATAATGAAATAAAGTATCTGACTTGTATGTTACGATTTCTATTTATTTGTTTATTTATTTGTTTACTTACTTACTGAGGGAAGATGTGGTTTACATTATTACATCAGTTTTTGTTGGTTTTCCCTAAGGATTTTAGGGCTGATATTCAGTTGGCATGTACCAGAGCAGCCTTTTTTATTCTTTTCTTTTTCTTTTATTTTTTTTCTCTTTTAATTTTTTTTTTAATTTTAAAAGTATGGGTTACAATTCGGGGTTAGGTAATCAAATATTCATTATGCAGATACCCTTGTTGATAAGGTGTGCCCCCTCCCCCAGCAGATTCCCACTAATGCCAATCCCTTTTTTATAGTATTATGATAATCGTTCAAACTTCACTTATGAATGAGAACACGTGGTACTCAGTTCTTTGTTTCTGTGACAGATCACTCAGTATTATAGACTCTAAGTCCATCCACGTTGCTGTGAAGTTCATAATTTTGTTCTTCTTCATGGTTGTGTAATATTCCATCATGTGTATGTACTACTTTTTAAAATTATTCGGTCCTTTTTCAATGGGCAGCACAGTTGGTTTCATGTTTTTGTTATTGTGAATAATGCTGCAATAAACATGCATGTGCAGATATCTTTTCTATAGAGTAATTTGAGTTCTTCCAGGTATATTCCAAGAAGGGGAATTGAGGGGATATATGGAAGGTTGATTTTTAGATCTTTTAGGAATCGCCAGACTGTTTTCCATGGAGGTTGTACTCGTTTACACTCCCACCAACAGTGTAGAAGTGTTCCCTTTTCCCCACATCCTCTCTAGTATTTGTTGTTTTGTGAGTTATTGATGATGGCCAACCTGACTGGAGTTAGGCGGTATCTCAGTTGTTTTAAATTTGCATTTCTTTGATGTTTAGTGAGACTGAGCATTTTTTCATGTATCATTGACTGCTTATATTGAGAAGTGTTGCTCGTATTGCTGTTGTCTTCTTTTGAGAAGTGTCTATTTATGTATTTTACCTACTTTTTAATAGGGCTGTTTGTTTTTTTTCTTTTTGGCACATTTAAGTTCCCTGTAGATCCTAGATGTTAGGCCTTGTCAGATATACAGTTGGCAAATATTTTTTCCCATTCTGTGGATTGTCTCCCCACTCTCTTGATGGTTTCTTTTGCTTTGCAGAAGCTTGTCAGTTTGATGAAGTCCCTCTTGTCTTATGGCATGGGCATTTGGGATTTTAATAGAAATTGGTTGCTAGTTCCAATTTCCATAAAGGTTTCTCTTGCATTTTCTAGGTTCTATAGTTTGAGGTTTTACATTTAGGTCTTTGATCTATTTAGTCTTTGATTTTTGTGTATAGTGATAAGTAGGGGTCTTGTTTTAATCTTCTGCATGTGGTCAGTCAGTTTTCCTAGCACCATTTACTGAATAGGTTTTCTTCTCCCCAGTAGTTGTTGGTGGAGGCTTTGTTAAAGATGATTTGGTTGAGAAATTGAGGTTTTGCTTCCAGGATCTCTGTCCCATTGCATTAGTCTATATGCCTGTTCTTGTGCCAAAATCAGGCTGTTTTGATTATTGTAGCTTTTTAATAAAGTCTGGGAGTGTGATACTTTCCACTTTATTTCTTTTGCTTAGGATTATTTTGGTTATTCATGGTCGTTTATGTTTCCATATGAATTTCTGTATTGCCGTTTCCTGGTCAGAGAAGAATGATGCTGGTAATTTAATGAGTATTGCATTAAATCTGTAGATGGTAGCATGGACATCTTTGGTAGCATGGACATCTTAACAATGTTGATTCTTCCAATCCATGAGCATGGAAATTTTTTCATTTGTTTATGTCATCTTTGATTTCTCTGAGCAGTGTTTTGTAGTTTTCGTTGTAAAAGTCTTTCACTTCTCTGGTTAGGAAGATGCCAAGGTATTTAATTTTTGTGTATGTGGGGGGTTATTGTGAATGGGATTGTACTTTTTATTTGGGTTTCTGTTTGTTTTTTGTTGATTTATAGGAATGTGACTGTCTTTCACATATTTATTTTATACCCTGAGACTTTGCCAAAGCTCTTTATCAGTGCAAGGAGGTTTTTGGCAGATTCTTTTGGGTTTTTGAGGTATGAGATCATGTCATCTGCAAAGAGGGATAACTTATCTAACTCTTTTCCTATTTGAATATCCCTGATTTCCTTCTCTTGTCTAATTGCTCTAACTAGGATTTTCAACACTATGTTGAATAGGAGGGGTGAGAGTAGGCAGTCTTGTCTTGTTCCAGTTTTCAGGGGTAATGGTTCCAATTTCTGTCTGTTTAGCAGATGTTTGCTGTGGGTTTCTCATAGGTGGCTCTTACTATTTTAGGTATGTTCCATCTATGCCTAGATGTTTGAGGGTTTTTGTCAAGAATGGGTGCTGGATTTTATCAAAAGGTTTTTCTGCATCTAATGATATAATCACATGGTTCTTGTTTTACATCTGTTGATTTGTTTAATTATGTTTATGGTCTTGCGGATGATGAGCCAGCCCTGTATCCCAGGGATGAAACCTATTGGTTATGGTGGATAATTTTTCAGATGTGTTGTTGGATCCAATTTACTATCATCTTGTTAAGAACTATTGCATCTATATTCCTCAGGGATATTGGCCTGTAGTTCTCTTTCTTTGTTGGATCTTTACGTGGTTTGGATATCAATGTGATGTAGCTTTATAAAATGATCTGGGGGGAGTTCCATCTTTCTTGATTGCTTGGATTGCATGGAATACTTTTGATTAGATTAACGTCAGCTCCTCCTTGTATGTTTTGTAGAATTTTGCTGGAAAGTCATCTAGTCTACACACACATAAAAATATGTGTGTGTAGATGGTTTTCTTATGACAAAGTCAATTTCCTGGGTTGTTATTTGTCTATTTAAGTTCTCAATTTCTTCTTGTTTCAACCTGGGTAGGTTGTGTGATGTCAGAAAGTCTTCCATTTCATTTAGGTTTTTAAGTTTGTTTTCATACAAGTGTACCTAGTAATCTCTGATAATCTTTTGTATTTCTTTGGGGTCAGTTGTAATTTGATCCTTTGCATTTCTGATTGTGTTTATTTGGGGTTTCTCTCTCTCTTTTTTTTGTCATTCTGGCTAAGGGTCCATCAATCTTATTTATCTTTTCAACAGAACAGCTTTTTGTTTCATTGATTTTTTTCTATTATATGTTTGTCTTCTATTCCCCATATTTATGCTTTTATTTTGGTGATTTGGAATCTTCTACTGAAGTTCAGTTTTTGGTGATCTTGCCCTTCCAGCTTCCTTAGGTGATTTATTAGGCTGTTAACGTATGATCTTTCCATTTTCTTCATGTGTGTTCATAGAGATATAAATTCCTCCCTTAGTACTGTTTTTATGGCATCCCAGAGATTTTGGTAAGATATTTCTTCATTTTCATTTGTTCCCAGGAATCTTTTAATTTCTATTTTGATTATGGTATTGACCCAGGAGTTGTTTAGCATCATGCTGTAAACAGCATGTCATCTACTAAATGTCCATGTCTTTGTGGGTTTTGGCGGAACTTAGTTGGTGTTGATATTTATTTTTATTTCCTATATTTATTTTTATGTAATGACTTTCCATATCTTTTTAAATTTTTGATAGCTTAAAGCGTATTTTGCCTGATGTTAATATCACAACCCCTGCTTTCTTTTACGTTCCATTCACCTGAAAGTTTGTTTTACATCCTGTTACTTTGAGTCTATAAGTGTCCTTTCTGATGAAATGAGTCTCCTGGAGACAGCATATTGTTGCACAATGATTTTTTTTTTTTATCCAATTTGCCATTCTATGTCTTCTCAGTATTGCATTTAGTCCATTCACATTTAGACTAATTATTGAAATGTGAGAATTTATCCCTCTCCTGAGGTTCTTATGGAGTTTGTTTGTTGGCTTTCTTTTGATTTTTGGGTTGATTTGTGTGTGTTTTCAATCTTTTTCCTGCCTTCTTAGGAAGAGTGTGATCATTCTTTTTTTCTTTCTTCTGTGTATAATACTTTTTAAAGTTTCTTATAGAGATGGTCTGGAGGCAGCATAAATTCTTAGGGATTGAATGCCTTGGAAGGATTTTAATTCTCTGTTGCTGATGAAACTTAGTTTAGCTAGATAGGTAATTCTTGGTTGAAATTGTTTATCTTTGAGAACTTTGAAAATGGACTCCAGCATCTTTTAGCCTGAAGTGTTACTGTAGATAACTCTGCTGCTATTCTAATTGGTCTTCTCTGGCAAGTAGTCTGACCTTTCTCTTTTGCTGTCTTTTGGATTTTTTCTCTTATACCTACTTTGTGTAAGCAAATTGCTATGTGTCTAGGAGTTGGTCTTCTCATTTGATGTCTTGTAGGGGTTCTCTAAATCTGTTGTGTTTGAATGATCACGTCTCTGATTAGATGAGAAGTGAGTATTCATATTCTAATTTTATATTTGAAGAAACAGAGACTCAAAATAGTGGGCTTAAGATTTCATAGATAATAAATACTGCAGCTAGGATTTGAATCTAGTTCTACTTTTCTTTGATGCTCAGGCTGTCTCCACTGTACCAAGCTTTTTCTTATACATTTTAAAGGACAATTACAATATAGGGCTTTTTACGTTCCCAAGGCTGATTTGCAGATCTATGCCACCATCTATTTTACTTTTTTTTCTCACTTCCCAAATATACTTCTCAAATATAATAGGCAGTTTATTCAACAGTATTTTGAATATCTACTATGTGCATAGCACCATGCAAACCAAGAAATTTTGCATACTCCATGTCTCATTTAATTTTCATGATGATTCATGGGGTAGGAAAGCTTCACTCTTTATTTACAACTGAGGACTTTTAGACTTAAGGAGGAGAGTAATCTATTCATAGTAACAGAATGAGTCAGTAGCAGGCTTGTAATTGGAATCCAAGTCTTCTTACTTGGTATTTTCTCCCCCAGTGCATGTCATACTCTGCTGTCTTGGATCCCATATAGAGGGACTCAAGTACTAATTATTCTTATGGATAAGAACTAGAGGATGATGCTGTGAGAAGAATGGCCTGACGTACTTACCCTCTTAATTAGATTAAACGTTCTTCCTGGATATTCTTATTGTTATTGTTAACTGGTGAAGCAAGCCTTGCCTTCATTGATAATGTGCAGTTGACGTTTTGCTCATACTTGAATAGAAGAAGGCTGAATTGTCAGATTGAGGTACAGGAATTCAGACCTAACAGTTTATTTCTTAGTGCAACAGCAGCAGCAGCAACAATAAGAGCAGCAGCAGCAGCTAACATTTAGTGTGTGCTTACTATAAGCCAGGAAGTACTCTAACATTTCATACGTATTAATGGATTTAATTTTCACCACAACTCTGTTGTAGGTACTTCTTTTGCCACTATTTTCTAGATGAGGAAACTAAGGGACAGAAAGATTAGATAACTTGCTCCAAGGCCATACAGGTAGTAAGAAGTAGAACTGGGATTCAATCAAAGGTACTTTAGCTGTATATTCTAACTCTTCAACATTATCCTTTACTACATATCCTTACATTAATAAAGGTAAGAGAATCTTGATTCGTGGCATATTCCTGCTCAGAAAAGTTCAGTGGCTCCCTATTTTTTTTTAATTCAAAATCCAAACTTTTTACCTTGACATTTAGAGGATTCCCTGGTGTCAATCCAGTCCTTATTTCAAGCTACATTTCAAACTACTCATTATTTAGAAAGAGTCGTCTTTGAAGTAAGAGATACATGTTTTCATAACCCAGCTCTGCCATTAAAAAGCTATAAAAACTTTGACAAGCTAATTTACCCTTCCAAGTATCTAAAAATTGAGGAGGCCAGGCACAGTGGCTCATACCTATAATCCCAGGACTTTGGGAAGCCAAGGCAGGAGGACTACTTGAGCCCAGAAGTTGGAGACCAGCCTAGGCAACATAGCGAGAACTTGTCTCTATAAAATATCATCAACAACAAAAAATTAGCTGGGTGAGTGGTGCATGCCTGAAGTCTTAGCTACTTAGGAGGCTGAAGTGGGAGTATCACCACCACAGCCTCGACCTACTGGGCTCCGGCGATCCTTCCACCTCAGCCTTCCAAGTAGCTGGAATTACAGGCATGCACTACCACGCCTGGCTGATTTTTTAAAAATTTATTGTAGAGATGAGGTCTCACTGCCCAGGCAGGTCTCGAACCCGTGGGTTCAGGCAATCCACTCACCTCAGCCTCCCAAAGGCGCGGGATTACAGGCTGAGCCACCAAGCCCGGCTATGAATGTTTCCTTTTAACCTTGAATGCTTTTTATCATATCTGTGACTGTCAAAATGTAACTCATCTTTTAAGACCTTGTTTAAGGGCAGCCTTTTTAGGAAGCCGTCTTTGATCCTCCCCAACCCCACTCCACCTGAAGTGTGTCCTCATCCAGTTTGAATAGAAAACTAGTTTGAGACATCATACTTAAGGCATGTGTCATACGTGGCCTTGTGTTTGGTGTGTTTTGGTATCTTGGTCATGTTCCTAATGGATTATAAGTGCTTTAAGCAGAGTCCATATCTTTTTTCTTCTCTCTGTCATCCTAAAGTCTTATTAGAAGCATTGAGTTTGGATACAAGGCAACTACTATGTTAAGTGAGCCATATCATCACAACCTTGAGATTGCCTGTGATCAGTGCTATAATCTTCAGACCAAGCAGAAAAGAAGGGAACTATATGTCATGCTTGATGATTTATATATCTCATTTCATTTAATAATCACAACAATCATATGAGATAGTACTTTTCATTCTCATTTTACAGATGAAGAAACTTAGGTCTAAGAGGATAAGTGATGTGCCTAAGGTTAAGAAGAAAGTTGTAGGGAGTTGAACCCATATCTATCTGACTTTCTGCTTCACTGGTATGATCACTGCTTACTAAGAAAAAGAGACACCATATGATCCACTAGCTGTGATGGATTTGTTGAAAGTCAGAGCCCATAAAACATTATTTGGCCAACCTCTTCATTTTACAGATGAAGAAATTCAGAACCAGGAAGAACAAGGTTCTTGCTCAAGGTCACTGAGCTAATAAACCAAACTAGGTCAGGGTTCTAAGCCAGCTCCAAACATAGTAATTTTCCAAGAGACCCAGATGTCTCTTTCATTGTGGATGAATAAAAAATATTTCTTTTCTGAACTTCTGGCCCTTCACCTGGGCCCTTAGTCTATCTTTTTTGTAACCAGAAACTACTTTATTTTGGTTAATGAGGTAGCATATTAATTTTTCTACTATGGGCTACATTGAAGGTCAAAGATACTGGGCCCAAGCTGTGTTTAGTTTCTAATTATAAATACTGGAACAGAAGTGCATCTAGTTATCATTCTGAAATTCCATAATAGTAAGACTGCCACTTCTCATTTATGTGGAACTTTTAACTTTTCAAACAAATCTTTTCATATTTTTTGTGTCTTTGAAAACAATTAGAGAATTGTATTAGATGATTTATAAGGTATCTCTTAATTATGAGGTTCTGCTTCTGTGATTTTGATGTTCATAACTTAATTTTATATTCCATGAATTATTTAATACTTATTTATTAAACTATTTGTTAAATCATTAATTGTTTAATATTGGATTAATGTTGATAGTAGACTATAAACTACATGAGTATGGAAGACGTGTGTTTTTTCTTATCATTGTGTCCACAGCACCTGCACATAATTGGTACTCAGAAAATATTTGCTGATTGAATAAATAACTATGTGAGGTTACAAAGGCTATTATCATTTCTATCTGGTGCTTAATAAGCCAAGGTCAAGAAGAAAAATGACTTGCTTGAGAGCAACTGTTATTTAGTTGCAGAACCATTCTGAAACGCATATCTCCTAACTCTTGGGTTGTTGGCGTGAACTGATAAAGTAATAAAATTCTGAATCCTTGTAATCTATCTCATGTCTATTTTTAAATTCATTACTAGTTGTGAGAATTAAGTTCCTAAATATATAACTAAGAATAAAAGATTCCTTTTAAGAAATAAAATATTTAATGGAAAGAACTTAAAAACATTTACCAATAATTATTTTTTCCTCCTAGAAGTACTTGAGTTCTCAGTTTAATTTCTTCTAACTTTCAACACTAGGTTTAGGGAAAATTTTCTTTGAGTCTTGGTGACTGAAGCAGAAGTAAATTGAAAAGTCTTTAGCTTCATCAGAATAAAAAATGACTGAAAGAACTAAGTGTTAGCAAGGTTGCAGAATAATAGAACTATCGAACACTTTTTTTTTTAGTTGGAGTCTCACTCTGTCGCCCAGGCTAGAATGCAGTGGCACACTCATAACCACCCCAGCGTCGACATGGTGGACTCCAGCAATCCTTCCGCCTCAGCCTTTCAAGTAGCTGGAACTACAGGTGTGCACTACCACGCCCGGCTAATTGTTTTTTAACTTTATTGTAGCAATAAGGTCTCACCAAGTTGTTCGGGCTGGTCTCGAACCCACGGGCTCAGACAATCCACTCGCCTTGGCCTCCCAAAGTGCTGGGATTGCAGGCTGAGCCACCAAGCCCATCCACTATAAAACACTCTTAACAGGTGTGTAAGTTGATAGACTTATATTTTATTCTCTTGTGAGTCTATTCATAAGATTAACTAGGTTCAGCTGGGCAGTTCTTCTGGTCCCACTTGGGCTCTCTCAAACACAGCCAAGGTTGGAATATCCAATCTTGTTCACTCATGTGGCTGGTAGTTAGTCCTGGCTGATGACTGAAAAGTAGGTTCAGCTGTAATGCTGATATGACCGGGCTTCATTCTCTCTCCCTGTTGTCTCAGGCTCTCTCCCTCTTAATGTGGCTTTTCCATGTGATAGCTCTAGCAGAGTACCTGGATCTTTTACAGCCTTCACTGGTGCACCAAGAGTGCATAACGGAAGCTTCCAGGGCATCTTAAGTTAGGTCTAGAGCTAGCATAGCTTCACTTTTGCTGCATCCTGTTAATTAAAAGCCCATCGCAGGCTGGACACAGTGGCTCACACCTATAATCCAAGCGTTTTGGAGGCGGAGGAAGGAGGATTGCCTGAGCCCGGGAGTTTGAAAGTAGGTTGGGCAACATAGCAAGAACTTCCCTCTACAAAAAAAAAAAAAAAAAATTGTAAAAATTAGCCAGATGTGGTGGCGTATGCCTATAGTCCCAGCTTCTCATGAGGCTAAGGTGGGAGGATTGCTTGAATCCAGGATTTGGAGGCTGTGGTGAGCTGGGATTGTGCTACTACACTCCAACCAGAACAATAGAGTGAGACTCTGACTCAAAAAAATAAAAATAAAAATAAAATATCTGTGGGCCCTGCCCAGTGACTCAGTCTGTAATCCCAGCACTTTGGGAGGCTGAGGTAAAGGGGGTTCTGAGACCAGCCTGGACAACTTGGTGAGACCTCTTTTCTACAGTAAATCAAAAAATAAGCCGGGCATAGTAGCACACGCCTGTAGTTCTAGCTACTTGGAAAGCTGAGGTGAAAGGACCACTTAAGCCCAGCAGGTTGAAGTTGCGGTGGCCATGAGTGTGCCACTGCTCTCCAGCCTGGGTGACAGAGTGAGATTCCAACAAACAAACAAACAAAAAGATAAAATAAATGAAATATTTGTGATTTTTTTTTCTTTCTTGTTACCTAAGCACCTATATAATATTCTTGATTTTGCCTGCTGACCCAGAAAGCCTAAAATATTTGCTATCTGGTCGTTTACAGAAAAAAAATTGCCAACTCCTTTAATTGATATTACACACACACTCATTTATTTTTTTCCTTATTATATCCTTGGCAGAGATATATTATTTTCTCCATTTTTGAATAAGAAAACAGAATCAACTAAAAAATATGATGAATGAAATGAAAAATGCTATAGAGAGTATTAACAGCAGAAGTGGAAAGAATCTGTAAGCCGGGCTCGGTGGCTCAACCTGTAATCCTGTGCCTTTGGGAGGCTGAGGTGAGTGGATTGCCTGAGCCCGTGGGTTTGAGACCCACCTAGGCAGCGAGACCTCATCTCTACAATAAATAAAAAAATCAGCCGGGCATGGTAGTGCATGCCTGAAATTCCGGCTACTCAGAAGGCTGAGGCAGAAGGATCACTGGAGCCCAGCAGGTGAGGCTGCAGTGGCTGGGAGCAGCCACTGCACTCTAGTCTGGGTGACAGAGTGAGACTCCAACTAAAAAATAAAAATAAAAATAGGAAAGAATCTGTAATCTCAAAAATAGGTTAGTTGAATATATATAATCAGATGATAAAAAGGAAGAAAGAATGAAATGGAATGAAGATTCCTTACAAGATTTATGGAGCAGCTTCAAAACAGCAAATATTTATGGTATAGGAATTAGTGAAAAGGAAGAGAGACAAAGCTTATTTAAAGAAATAATAGCAGAAAATGTCCCACATTCTGGGACTGATATAAATATCCAGATACATAAAGGTCAGAGGTTGCCAGTCAGATTCAATCCAAACAATTCATATTATAATTAAACTGAAAAAAAAAATCAAAGTCAAAGAGAGAATTCTGAGAGCAGCAAGAGAAAATAAGCAAATCATATGTGAGGGAGTTTCAATAATGCTGGGAGCAGATTTCTTAGTAAAAACCATATATGCCAGGGGAGAGTGGGATGATATATTCAAAATACTAAAGGAAAAACTGGCAACCAAGAATAATGTACCCAAAAGCTGTTCTTCGCAAATGAAGGAGAATTAAACACTTTCCAAAACAAACAAAAGCTGAAGGAGTTCACCACCACCATACCTCTCTTATAAGAAATGCTAAAGGGAGTTATTCAAACTGAAGGAAAAGGATGCTAATTTGTAATGCAAAAAAACATAGGAAAGTATAAAACTCACTAAAGTAAGTACACAGTTAAATTCATAATGCTCTAATACTGTTATAGTGGTGTCTAAATCATTCATATCTTTAGTATGAAGGCTAAAAGACAAAACTAGTAAAAATAATGATTGCTATAGTAATTTAAGAGATGTATAATATAAAATATGACTTCAAAAACTTAAAATGGGAGGTGAAGTAGAAGGGTATAAATTTTTTTGACCAAAGTTAAATTGTTATCAACTTAATATAGCCTGTTATTACTATAAGATGTTTTTTGTATGCTTATGGTAACCACAATGCAAAAAACCTATAGTAGATACCCAAAATATAAAAAGTAAGGAATCAAAGCATACTACTAGAGAAAATCATCACAGAATGAACCTAACAGATATATATGAAGACAGGAAAAAAGAGACAAAGGATCTAAAAAACAACTAGAAAACAATTAATAAAATGGCAGTAGTTAAGTACTTTCCTATCAATAATTACTTTGAATGTGAAAGAATTAAATTCCTCAATCAAAAGACATAGAATGGATGAATGGGAAAAAAACAAAAATCGAACAAACAAAAGAACAAGACCCAACTATACACTACCTATAAGAGATTCAATGCACATTAAGAACATGTACAGACAGAAAGTGAAGGGATGAAAAAAGATATGCCATGCAAATAAAAACCAGAAGAGGGCAGGGGTAGATATACTTTTTAAAATATAATGTTGACTTTAAGTTAAAAACTCTAAAAAGAGACAAAGAATTCATTATACTTGTATAAGAGGGTAAACTCATCAAGAGAAGATAATAATTATAAATATACATTCACCCAAACATTGGATCACCTAAATATATTAAGGAAATGTTCAATAGATCTGAAGGCAGAGATAGAATGTAATACAACAATAATAGGGAACTTCAATACCTGACTTTCAGTAGTGGATAAATCATCTAAAGAGAAAATATGGAAACATTGGACTAAAGCTACACTTTAGACTAAATGAACCTAACAGATATATATGAAGAGAACATTCCATTCAACTTCAGCAGAATACATATTTTTCGGCTGAAATATTTCCCAGATCATATATGAGATTACAAAACAAGTCTTAACAAATTTAAACAGATTTAAATCATATTAAGTATCTTTGCTGACCACAATGGTATGAAACTAGATGTCAATAACAGAAGAAATTTTTGAAAGTTTGCAAATACATGGAAACTAAACAGCATGCTCTTTAACAATCTATGGGTTGATAAAGAAATTAAAAGGGAAATTAAAATATATCTTGAGACAAATGAAAATGGAAATACAGCATACCAAAACCTATGGGATGCAGCAAAAGCAGTTTTTAAGAGAGAAACTTATAGCAATAAAAATCTACATCAAAAAAGGAAGAACTATCTCAAGTAAACAATCTAATGTTACACCCCAAGGAACTGGAAAAATAAGAACAAACTAAACCCAAAGTTAGTAGAAAGAAGGAAATAATAAATATGAGCAGAAATAAATGAAACAGGGAGTAGAAAAATAATATAAAAGATCAATGGAACTGAGTTTTTAAGAAAAGATAAATAAAAATCAACAAATCTTTATCTAGACTTAGAAAAAAGAAAGAAGACTCAAATAAATAAAATTATTAGTGAAAGAGGAAACATTATCACTGACACCACAGAAATACAAAGGACTGCTATAAATAATTATATGCCAACAAATTGGATGACCTAGGAGAAATGAATAAAATTCTAAACACATACAGCCTACCAAAACTGAATCATGAAGAAATAGAAAATCTGAACACACAAATAATGAGAAAGGAGATTGAATAATTAAGGAAAAGTCTGCTGTCAAAGAAAAGCTCAGATCCTGATGACTTCATTGGTGAATTCTACCATCTTTAAAGAAGACCCAATACCAATTATTTTCAAGCACTTTTAAAAATTGAGGAAGAAGGAATACTTACAAATTCATTTTTCAAGGTAACATTACCATGATACCAAAGCCAGTCAAGGACACTACCAGAAAAGAAAAGTAGAGACCAGTATCTCTGATGAAAACGAATTCAAAAATCCTCAATAAATACTAGCAAACTGCATTCAAAAGCACATTAAAGGGATCATTCACCATGATCAAGTGGGATTTGTCCCTGGGATTCAAGGATGGTTCAACATAATGCAGATCTATAAATGTGATACACCACAACATCACATTAAGCAAATGAAGGACAATAGATACAGAAAAGTCATCTGACAAAATTTAACATACTTTTATAATAAAAACTCACAGAAAATTATGTATAAAAGAAATGTACACCAATACATTAAAGGCCATATATGATCAACCCACAGTTACCATCATATTCAACAGTGAAAAGTTGAAAACTTTTCTAAGAGCAGGAACAAGACAAGGATGTCCATTTTTGCCTTGTCTATTCACATAGTACTAGAAATCAAAGCCAGAGCAATTACACAAGAGAAGCAAATAAAAAGCATTTAAATAGGAAAGGAAGTTAAATTGTTCTTGTTTGCAGATGGCATTATCTCATATATAGAAAATGCTAAAGATTCTACAAAAAATGTTGTTAGATTTAATAAACACAATTAATAAAGTTGAAAGATGCAAAGTTACCATTGCAAAAAGTCATAGTTACTATACATTTATTCAAAAAAGAAATTTTAAAAAATCCCCTTCATAACAGCAACAAAAAAATAAATAAAATACTTAAGGAGTGCATTTATCCAAGGAGGTGAAAGGCCTGCACTCTGAAAACTATAAAACACTGAGAAAATAAATTGGAGAAGACACAAATAGATGGAAATATCTCTCATGTTCATGAATTGCAAGAATTAATATTGTTAAAAATATCCATTCTACACAAAGCAATATACAGATTCAATGCAGTCTCTGTCAAATTTCAATGATATTTTTAACAGAAATAGAAACAAAAAATTCTAAAATGTTATGGAACCAAAAAAAGACTCCAAATAGCCAAAGTAATTTTGAGCAAAAAAAAAAACAGTTTGCAGCGTCACTATACTTGATTTCAAAATACATTGCAAAGCTATAATAGTTACAACAGTATGGCACTGGCATATTTCAAAATACATTATAAAGCTATAGTAGTTACAACAGTATGGCACTGGCATAAACACAGACACATTGACTAAAGGAATCTGATAAAAAGCCCAGAAATAAGCTACACATCTGCAGTCAACTGATTTTTAATAAAAGTGCCAAGCACATGATGTGGGAAGAACAGTCTCTTTAATAAACAGTGTTGGGAATACTGGATATCCACATGTAGAAGAATGAAAATAGACCCTTATCTCACACTGTATACACAAATAAACAAAAAACAAATTAAAGACTTAAACATAAGACTTGAAACATTAAAACTGCTAGAAGAAAACATAAGGGAAAAGTTTCATGACAGGCTCAATATCTGGGCAATGATTTTTTTGGATGCAACCCCAAAAATACAGGCATTAAAAATAAAAATAGACAAATTTTCACAAAAACAAAAAGCTTCTGAACCACAAAAAAAATTAATTAACAGAGTGAAGACACAATTTATGGAATGGGAGGAAATATTTGCAAACCATACACTTGATAAAGGGTTAATATCCAAAATATGTAAGGAACTCAAACAACTGAATAGCAAGAAAACAACCTAATTTTTAAAAAATGGGCAGAGGGCATGTTAGACATTTCTCAAAAGTAGACATACAGATGTCCAACAAGTATATTGAAAATGTACATCACTAAACATCAGGAACATGAAGATTAAAACCACAGTGAAATATTGCTTTATACCTCTTAGAATGGCTATTATCATAAAAATGAAAGATAACTGTTGGTGAAGATGTGGAGAAAAGAGAACCCTTGCACACTGTTGGTGGGAATGTAAATTAGTATGGCCACTATTGAAAACGTTATGGAGGTTCCTCAAAAACTTAAAAATAGAGCTACTGTATGCTCCAGCAGTTCTACTACTGGCTATATTTCCAAAGGAAATGAAATTGGTATGTTGAGGAGATATCTGCACTCCCATGTTTATGGCAACATTTTTCACAGTAGCCAAGATTTGAAATCAACCTAAGTGTCTATCAGCAGATGAATGAATAAAGAAATGTGGTATATGTACACAATGGAATACCATTCAGTCTTAAAAAAAGAAGGAAATTCTGTAATTTGCAACAACGTGGATGAACCTGGGGGATGTTATGTTAAGTCACCCAGGCACAGGAAGACAAATACCACATAATCTCACTTACATATGGAGTCTAAGAAAAATTCATAGAAGTAGAGAATAGAATACATTGTTACCAGAACCTGGATTGGGGTGGGTTAGGGTGGGCAGATGTTGGTCAAAGAACACAAAATTTCATTTAGATAAAAGGAATAATTTCAAGAGATCAATTGTACAGCATGGTGACTATAGTTAATAACAATATATTATATTCTTGAAAACCACAAAAAAAAGTGTTTCCCACAAAAAATAGGTATATAAGACTATGCATGTTAGTTTGCTTTAGTCATTCCACAGTGCATACATATTTCAAACTATAATGTTGTGCATGATACATATAAAAAATATTTTTGTCAATTAAAAAAATTATTTGAAAAAATCAATACCAAATGGTTCTCAAGTAGCAGAGCTGGGAATCGCTTAGGATTGACTTTTTTTATTTAGATGCTTGTAATTTTGTGTTCTAGCACTTGCCTTCTTCTTGATGCATTTTAAGAGATCTCAGTAAACAGACCTTTCAGTCTTTGGAGTCTCAGCAGTCTTTTTCCTGTATACAAGTGTCGGTAGGAGGCCCAGGTCTTTTTTTACCCACACTAGTTCTTAGTTCCAGTAAAATCAAGTGTCTTGTTCTTTCCTTCCTTACCAAATTCTATAATGTAGACCATTTTACAGATGACAAAGTTGAGGCTAGAGAGTTTCTGTGGCCTCCCAGGTTCTCATGGTTTTTCTTTTGGGAAAGTCCAGGAAAAGTATTCTTGCCAGATTTGCCTCTGATTCCTTGTTTGCAGTCCCACATATTCCCCAGATGTTAACATTTTTTATCTTTAATTTTTTTTAGTACTACTACTAATTCTTGCCCTTTTTTTACCGTTATAAAGATTAAAGGAAAAAGTCTCTATGAAAAGCATTTTAAAAACAGTAAGCTCTCTATTATTGTACATTATTGTCATGATTTTTACTATGGATATAACTACCGTTATTTCTGGAAATCTCTGTACTTCATCACTAATCAAAATAGTGCCACCAGGGTCTCCAAACCTGTTTTCTTTCTTTCTAAAACCAAAGAAGCTGCACATGGGACAGAGATAATAAATTGATCTATCCTGATTCATGCTTTTAGATCTTCAGTGTTGAAAGATCAGTACAGTATTTCTTGGTACTAGATAAAATTTAATGTGATTACAAGTGCTGTGTACACTAATGCAATCCTGTAATTAGACATTATTATGCTAAGGCAAATACCGTCTCCACCCCCACATACACCCATTTGTGAGTTGGCTTCTGAGAATCTACATATTGAGAAGACAATAGACCTCTAATTAAGTAAATAAATTTAACTCCTTGAAAATTATATTTTAATAAGACAATTCATACCACAAAAATGACAATTAAAGTATATTAAAATTGTACTAAAAAAATCTCAAAGCAAAGATCTTCACCATGTTAATGATGAAGCCAAGAATAGACCCACAGAGTCAAAAGCCATATCTCATGCACCCTATTGTGTTTCTTACCATTGGGAGTTTAATGTGGACTTCTGTGGATTTCATTGTTAAGATTTGGGGTGGGGCTATGAGGAAATGAACTCCCTTAATTAAAATACATCCTAAACTGTCCTGTAAGAACTGAGGTTAGAATGAAGCTAGCTCTGGGAAGAAGACAGGAGGGCTCGAAGGGTGACCTAGTTTTCTAAAGTCTTATCTTTACCTTCCCAGTCCCTTCCTCTGATCCTTGCTGTTAAGGGAGGAATATTGTTACCTCCTTTTTTAAAACTCCAGTTTATATATACAAACCCCTTTTGTTGAATTCTTTAAAAAAGAGCCGTGGTAACCTAGCATTTTCTAAATAACTTCTATTTACTTATTAAAAAGAATAATTTATTTAAGTAAAATAAAATAGGGTTTGTTTTTAAAAAATTTTTGTCAAAATTATATAGTTGTCAAAAATTATAAAGATTAGGACCCAATGATTAAGAAAAATTTTGAGTGGAGATAGAAGGATAACTTCAAGATTTGGAGGAAAGCCCTGGCCATATTTCAGTTTCCTCTCACACTGTTCTCCCCCTTCTCTTGTGCTGCAGAAACCCTAGCCTACTTACTTACTGGAATGTCCCCAGCTACCTTCTGACCTAGAGTTTTTGTGCATGCTGTTTATTCTATCTGAAAGACTTTCTCACTATCCCTATATACCTTTTGTTTGTTGTTCCTGCTCATCTTTCAGATCTCAGTTAAATGGCACTTTTTAACAGAACCCTGACTCCACATCTTAAGTATTATAATAATAACTACTTCAAAGATATTAATGTATATCATAATAAGTGCTCAATAAAAGTTATCTGCTCTCCTACCCATCCATGACACTTGAACTCTGCTGTTTGCCTCCATAGTTCATTCTTAGATAATTGACAGGGAAATAGAGATGGACAGCTGCTGAACTGAATCCCATGATGTAGGCCTGATTTAACAGCTCTACCTATGTTGAGAAGCTATAATCTATCCACTTATGATCACTCACACAGATGAAATCTTGTAGTCTGATAGTCCTATCAATATAGTGACTAAACCTACATGTGTCAAAATGAGCACAGATGCAATCACAATAAAGTCCTTTAGTGAATTTCAGAGGTATTTTAATTAGAAAGTAACACAGTAATCCCCCCTTATCTGCTGTTTCTGCTTTTCGTGGTTTCAGTTACCCATGGTCAACTGTGGTTTGGAAATATTAAGTGGAAAATTCCAGAAATGAACAATTTGTAAGTTCAAATTGTGAGGTATTCTGAGTAGTGTGGTGAAATCTCACGTTGTCCCACTCTGTCTGGCCTGGGACATGAATCGATGCATTTATCCAGTTTATGCACGTTGTATATACTACCCAGCTGTGAGTCATCGACACTGTCTGCTCCAGACGTCCAACTATCAATGTTGCCATGACTTGATGATCCAGGATCATCCAAAGCAAATGATCTTCCTACTGATATATCATCAGAAGGTCAACAATAGCCTAACAGCACATCACATACCCGTGTCATTCACCTCACTTCATCTCATCACATAGGCACTGTATTGTCTCACATCATCACAGGAAGAAGGGTGAGAGAGATGAAGACCAAATTCACACATTTTATTACAATATATTGTTATGATTGTTCTATTTTATTATGAGTTATTGATGGCAATCTCATATTGTCCCTAATATATAAATTAAAATTTATCATAGGTGTGTATGTGTAGTAAAGAACATTATATATATACAGGGTTTGGTACTATCTGCGGTTTCCGGCATCCACTGAGGGTCTTGGAACATATCCCATGAAGATAACTGGAAACTACTGTATTGCACATTGAAAAAAACATGAATTATGGCATCTGAAAGATCTGGATTTTAATCCTGACTTTGCCACCTAGAAGGTGCTCACTAAACAGCAGCTGCTGTTGTAGCAAATTTGCTTTCTCAGGAGATTCAATTAATTGTCTAAGCCAGCCGTTGGGGAAGATTTCACCAGTATTTCATCTCATTCTTCTTTTTTTTTTAATTTTTATCTTAAAGATGTGAGGTACAATTTTCATCTCATTCTTTGCATATAACTTCTGAGTTATTTCTGAGTCATGATAATTCCTTTTGGGAAAGATATATGACAGAAATTTACTATGTGTCCAGGACTAATGTCAAATATGGCATTTCAAAGCCAATGCAGCTTTTCTAGTTGCTTACAATTTTATGCCTTTTTTGTTTTTTGAGAAAAGGGAGAAAATGGACATTTTAAAGATGATCCCTTTTTCCTAGCACTCTCTTATTGCAACATTTGGTAATTTAATATGGGTGAGCTAGAAGGTAGACCTATTCATTTTCAGAGCTTTGGTTACAACTAGGATGAATTTACCTTTGGGAAAGGCCCCCAAAAACATCTGTTGTGGGAGGCTTTTTAAAAGCAGTTGAAACTAATGAAACTGTATGCTCTTTTGCAATGTGAAACTGAACAAGAATTAAGCTCCAATTATGTACTAATTATGTACTAGGCCTGCATCAGGTACAGTGTTGGGTGCATTCGATGAGTTGTACGTTCTGGCAGTCATTTATCCAACTATCACGGAGCTTCTACTCTGTGTGTAATGTTGTGACTACAATCATGGTGTCTCTACTTAAGAATCTCATAGGCAAGCTCATTCAACTCTACTTGTCTCTAAGGTAGATATTATTTTCTCTTTGAGGGGGGTCTCAGAGAGGTGAAATAATTGGTCCAGAATTACACAGGTAGTAGGTAGTAAAGCTTAACTTCAACTCCATTTTCTTTTCTTTAGTTGAGTTTTTGTGCGTATTTTGTTTTCCTTTCCGTTAAGGCATGTTAAAATAAACTTGCAAGGTATATGTAGTGACAGCTTACAGTATTGTTTCCCAGAATCCCTTCTTTCTTCTTAGAAATGCTCCTTTTTTTCCCACTCCAACCCATGCAAAGGAGTTGCCTAACTTACAGCTGGTTGACTCAAGCAAGGCCAGTTTCAGTCATGTCTCCCGGTTTTTCAGATAGAAACTAAGAAAATGAGGTAAAATCTCTGAGATATAAAATTTTTGACTTGTTGACCATGATGTTCTCTGACATATGAAAGAAGTTCATCTGCTAGTTAAACAAAAACAAACTGAACCCATTTTAAAAGGTTGATAAACTTTGCTAACAAAAGTAGACAAAATTTGTAGAAAGTAAGTTTATAAATATTGATGCAAAAATATAGATTAAATATTTACAACCCACATCCAGCAATGAACAGAAAAAAAATACAGCAATATACATTAAAAATAATTACTGATAGGTAATATTTATCTAAAAAAAATTCGAGGATATTTTAATTACTGTTAGTTTAATTTACCATGTTAATAGATTAAATTAGCAAAACTCATGTGTTCATCTCAGTAGATGAGGGGAAAAACATGATAAAATTCAATAACTATGATTAAGTCACCTAGAAAAGTAAGAATTGAAGAGAGTTTCTTTAAACTATATATAGTTACCTATTGAAACTCAAAATTGTTGTTAAAGTCTTAGAAATAATTTCCTTTAAAAAAAAAAAAAACAGGAAAAGATGCCTGCTGCCACTATGTCTATTTGACATTATACCTGATGTTTTAGCCAGGATATATAATACAAGAAACAGCAGTACGAAATATAAGTATTTTAAAAATAGAAATAAAATTATGTATTTCCAGATGATATGATTCTCTACACAGAGGAGCCAAAAAGAATCTATAGATAAACTACTACAACAAATTATACAAAGCGACTGAATGCTAGATTAATATACAGAAATCATGCAATATAAAAGTACAACTATAAATGGGGTCTGACAAGTTCGTGAACTCATCCTAGAACAAGTTAATTGATGAATATCACTATGGTCACCTTCAAAATACTCCTGTCTAGAAACTATGCACCAATGTCAGTGCCTTGTTCACCTGTCAAAGCAATTTTGGAACTCTTTATCTGGAATGGCCATCAGAGTTGTTATTGTATTGCCTTTGATGTCCTGAATGTCATCAGAATGTCTTCCTTTCAATATTTCCTTATCTTCAGGTAAAGAAAAACGTCATTGGGGGCCAGATCAGGTGAGTAAGGAGGGTGTTTTAATGAAGTTATGTGTTCACTGGAGAAAAACTCCCTTACAGACAGTGCTGTGTGAGATGGTGCATTGTTGTGATGGAAGAGCTCCTTCAAGACCATTTTTTGCACACAACTTTCTCATGCCAAGATTTTCAGTTAAGATTTTCCTGCTTTCCTATTTTGGTCTGCTATGCTTCTCACAGTCAGTCAACAATTTTCATGTATAATTCAACGGATTTTTGCAATGTTTATGTCAGTTCTGCTGATTACTGGCCATCCTGGCCTCTCTTCATCAGTGAGACTTTCTCTCCCCTCAGAAAAAACATTTAATCCATTTGTATACTGCTGTTTTCTTCATGGCATTATCCCCATAACTTGGACTAACATGTCTCTGATTTCATTTCTACTCTTGCCAAGTTTAACAAGAAACTTAATGTTTGTTTGTTGCTGTAATTCAAACCTTGACATTCTTGCAATGAAAGTTCTGATAGCCGTTCTAGAAAAAGAATTCCAAAATTGCTTTGATGGGTGGACTAGGTGCTGGCGTTGGTGCATAGCTTCTCAAGGGGAGTACTTCAAAGGTGTCCATGGTGATATTCAGCAATGAGATAAGTAGCACTTTTTCTAGAATGAGTTTGTGAGCTTAATTGTCAGACCTCATATAACAACTACAGGGTAGTAGTTATCAAAGGAATAGAAAGAAGTAGAATGGTTTTTCTGGGGAGAGATGATTCTAAGAAAAACTTTAATATTTTTATTTCTTTTTAAAGATCTGAAGTTGGCAAAATATTAACATAAGTTATATCTGAATTTTCAGTGTGCCTAAATATTTCATAACAAAAATTTTAAAATTCAAACAAATAAATGTAAGCTAGCATTTCAGATCTCTGAAAATAACACAATTCCCAGTATGGAAGTTTAGAGAAGTTTAATTTAGATTTAGATTTGTTCCAATATTAAAAAACAAAAAGAATCCAGTTTTTGTAGTATTAGTGTCCTTGGCTTCAATTACTCCTCATGTCTTTGCCTTCTTTTGATTTATCTTTTGGTTACATGAGTTTGATACTTAGAGTGTCAGAGTTCAAATCTTCTCTGTAGCAATAGCTCCTTACCCCATTGGGACAGTTACTGTTCTAGACCATATTTTTTTCATTTGTAATACTAAGATGATAATGGCACCTACCTCATATAGTTGTCATGAGGATACAATAAGATGCCTGTAAAACATTTAGCACAATATCAGATACATTATAAGTACATTATAAATGTTAGCTCCTAGCGGGGCTCGGTGGCTCACCTGTAATCCCGCGCCTTGGGAGGCTGAAGTGAGTGGATTGCCTGAGCCCGCAGGTTCGAGACCCACCTGGGCAACTTGGTGAGACCTCATCTCTACAATAAATCAAAAATTAGCTGGGCGTGGTAGCGTGCGCCCGTAGTTCCAGCTACTTGGAAGGCTGAGGTGGAAGGATCGCCGGAGCCCAGCAGGTCGAGGCTGCAGTGACCAGTAGCGGCCACTACACTCCAGTCTGGGTGACAGAGTGAGACTTCAACTCAAAAAAATAAATAAATAAAAATAAATGTTAGTTCTTGTATGCTACTTAACTTTTTTTTTAAACTTCTCAGGGTTGTTATAAGAATTGAATGAAATAATCTGAGTAAGAATCATGGCATAATGCCTGACACTTGCTAGTGTTTCCATAAATCTTAATTCCACCTCACCCTCCCCTTCCTACCCTAGCTTATTTTTGAACTTTTAATTAATTTTCTGTTTTTTCAGGTACTGTACTCAGTTGAGTCTCCCTGATCATATTTGACTATGCATTTTTTACCATATTGCTCACAAAGAGAAAATTGTTCATATTAACCCTTTTCCTCTTATGGGCATGGGGCTAGCTGCTTTGTGCTATGGGTGCATTTTCTGCTTCTGGTTGCATATAAGATAAATGTATTTTTTTCTTCAGATTTTTAGAACAAATTTGCATCATGTGACGAGATAATTATTTATTCAGATATTTTTCTAGGGGTGGGACAGTAAGATTTCCCTTCATCTGAAAAGGAAGGTGATGCTGAAATCACAGAAGAATGTATAAGCACTGAGGCGGAAGGATCGCTGGAGCCAAGCAGGTCGAGGCTGCGGTGGCTGGGAGCGGCCACTGCACTCCAGTCTGGGTGACAGAGTGAGGCTCCGACTCAAAAAAAAAAAAAAAAGAATGCATAAGCAAGAGTGACTAGGTCACCAATCTGAGGAGATTGGACAGGAAACCGCTGAAAATTGAATGAAGAGAGCCAAGGACCACAACACCTTATAAGGAGCATGGAGTGGCTGGTTAAGGAATTTTGATGGATTTGAGTTCATAAACTGGACTGGCTTTTCCAGATTCTTTGTGGCATAATGTCAGAGGATTGGGCATGTTTAATCAGTTGTATGGTAGGTACTGCTTCTAGTGAGAGGTGAATTCATTAAGCTGTTGAGTATTATTATTTTAAAAGAGCAAGCCATGTAGTGACATCTTTCTTAGATTACTTCTGGGAAATAGGTGAAGAGTCTCTATTTCTGTAAAGGAAGTTGAGATGGAATTGGCACTTATCTGAGGAAAGACACATGAACACTGCAATTTGCTATTTGATTTCTGGGTGAATAATCAGGACTCTGTGGTCTCACTAATTTGAGCAATGTGAGAAGAAGTGGGACTCACTCCACAGACTCCCTCCAAAGTAATCACCAGCCTAGAGAAGCTCTAATAGCAGGGCCTCCAATTGCTAATCAAATGAAAGGAATATTTTTACAAAATCCTTCCCTCAAACTTGAATAAAAGGAATGTATTTTGATATACCAAATTTTGTGGCATGATGAAAACAGAGCCAGGAGTTGGTGTATTCTGATTTAATAACAGGCATAATTGACAAATCCTTTGAGAACATTGACAAGCTAATGTTAATGCAATCTGTATTAACCTACAAGAGGTATCATATGTAGTTGCTATTTTATTTTTAAATGAATACAAATACATTTTCCTAGAAAGAAAGCAAGAATCTTTTGACAATCTCAGTTTTCCCACAGAGAGATGGAATAATTTGAAAGAGAAGGAAGTAAACTAAAAATTTCCTAGTACTTAAAAATAAAATCATCCCACCATAGTTAATGTAGTGTTAATGAGTCATTACTAATAGGCGTGGATAACTTCAGTTTTGTCCCTGAGCTCATATTTTATTATTAATTTATTCTTTTTTTAAAAAGTGGGAGACAGTGTGGTAAAATATAAGAAACTAAGGATTTTGGAGTTCAAATCCTCGATCCATCACTTCCTAGCTATGCAAACTTGAGCAATTTTAAGTTAAACTCTGAGCCTCATTTTTCTCACTTCTTTAGTTAATATTTTTAAAAAGATCCGAATTTGTGCTCTCTTGAATTTTGCACCCTGGACACTTCACTTTTAAGGAGCACTTATTCTCAGGGTTGTGCGTATACAGGGTCAGACCTGAGAGTTGTGCCTCATTAAATTTTTCACTCTTGACAAAACTTGCCTCATCCTAGTCCTAACCTGTAGAGTTGGGACATGATATGTGGGAGAAGGGGAGCAAGAAGTGGGAAGAGAGCAATGCTAAATGATAATAAAGAAAAATGCAAAAACCTTATGAAGAAGGGCCTTGGAAATTATGGTAAGAAGATTGAACTTTATCCTGTGGTTATTAGAAATCATTTAAAAAGCTTTAACAAAGGAGAATTTCATTCAAGAAACACAATTCTGCCTGGTGGATGAGGAAAGAGTTGTGGGACCCCAAGGCTCAATTAGTGCAAACCAGTTAAGAGATGAATACAATTGTTCAGTTGAGAGATGATAGTTAAGATTAACATATGGAATGGAGGGAAATGGAAATGTCTGAAATATATTGAGGAAGTAGAATCAGAAGAACTTGGTGGTAAACTAGGTGAAGATGATGAGGTAACAATTATTGAAAATGTCAACCAAGTTTTTGGTTTGAGAAGTTGTGTACATCATGGTGTCATGTCCTGAGAACAGGGAGCAGTAGAAGAACAAGTTTGAGAAGAAGATTATAATTTTAGTTTGGACATGTAGAATTTGAAGTACCTGCAAGACATCTATGTAGAACTCTTCAGTAAACAATTGACTGTGTAGGGTGGAATTTAATAAAGCACTCTAGGCTAGAGATACAGAATTGGGAACCATAAGTGTCTAAGCCATGAGTGATACTGCCTGGTAAGAGTGTGTTGGTTGAAAAGAGGGTTTGAGAAAGAACCATAGCGAATGCCAGAATTTAAAAATTATGATAGGATAAGTGAGAAAATTTGGAGAAAATTTGCTCATGAATATAGGATGAAATCTACACAGCCTCACATAAGAAACTTTGGTCAGTCCTAACCTGCAGAAAACTCACCACTATGCTACTTACTGAAATATTATATTTAGTCATCTGTTCCCCATTACTTAGCTCATGTTCTTCATTATGAAATGTGAAGACTTATCTCCCTCAAATTCATTTTTCCTAGCCTATTTCTTCCTGTACCAACTTCTGGTCTCTCATACCAGAGCCTATCTTTATCTTTGCACTGTTTGTTTCGATGCAATGCTTAATTCTCTCTTTCTTGTCTTCATCTTGTCTTTTATGCTTTATCACAATTTCCAATACCCTCCTGGACACATCTCATTCTCCTACGAGGTCTTCCTTAAACAGAAAGGAATCAGCCCTTTCACCAAGTACTAGGCCCAGTGTGGGCAGTATTCCATTATTATTGTTTGGAGGTTACTTGAAGGTAAACATTGGTTTAATGCTCTCATAGTCCCTTTAGCCAGTTCACTACAAATCTTCCTGACCAAGTCCACCCCACTGAGCTCACTTTCCTGAGATATTCTTAATAGGCAAAGTAGAGTAACAAATAATTATATAAGTTGTATTAAATTCTATCTGAAGTATATATAAAGTGGGGAGTATTAAATATTGAAGAATATCAACAATTCTAAGTATGTTTAAAACAGAGAGAGAAGATAGCATATATATGAATCATTGTTTAATGAGTTTTCCAAGAGGGCATCACAACTTCATACAGTTTCCTTATAATTTATTCTTTAAACTGGTATCTGAGTTGGTGGAAAATACTATGAAAAAAGACTAATTTCTGAAACTGTCCTTTTTCTGTGAGACCTTTCTCTATAGGAAGGTTAAGTTCCAAGAGAAGCTGAAAAAGATGTTTAGTGCAGAGGCTACTGATTTGAGTAGCCAAATCTGTCTTCTACACATGGTTGATTTCTTTTTGGAGAGTTGTAGCTCAGCATAGTATACCAACCTGAGCAATAGGACAACTTAATTTTAGTTCTTGATTTGACTGTTAATCTTTGAATTTGGGTTTTTGTTTCTTCTTTTAGAACTCCGATTCCTCTATCAAATGAAGGAGTCGAAAAATTGGATTAAGTTATTCTAAAAGCCTTTTTAACTCTGAGAGTTCACCATCTCTGGTCAAATAAGCTTCCTCACAGATCTTGGTAGTAAAATGAGATGAGTTTTGAGAAAGCCAAAATTACTTCTGAACAAGCTTTTTTTTTTTTTTGTCATATGAGTATTGATGCAGAATCTTAGAGTTGAAGGTTAATTCAGAGAATAGGAGTTTCCTCTAAAATGACTTGGCTCAGTGGCTGTTTGGCCTCTTTTGAGACATTTCTGGTAATGAGGAACTCATTCTTTAGTCTAGAGTCAGTTCATTCCATTGTTGGGCATATCTGACAGCTAGGAAGTTCTTCCTTATATTGAACTGAAACCTATCTCTTTGTAACTTCTGACTTTTGTCAGATGCATATACCTAATTCAAATCCAATCTTCATCACTCTTTTTGTAAGAGTAGGAATATCACTTAACCTCTTTCAAATCTATTTCTTCATTTGATGATGGATATTTTAATTCCTGCCTCTTGCAATGCTATGATTAAGATGAGATAATACATGTAGGTTGTCTGTCACAGGTTCTAGATGCACAGAGAACTTGATATTTGACAAGGAGCATGAAGGATAGATTAGAATTTGCAATAGAGAAAGTTAGAGTAGGGAGGAGACAAGTAGACAGGTTGGATCTTTGGGGTAGAGAGAAGAGCATGAACAAAGACATGGAGATGTGAAAATTCAGTTCAAAAAATTTCAAGTGGTCAGTTTGGCTAAAACTTTGAATGCCTAGGACCAAGGAGAGAGTGTGGGAGATGATCCAGGAAAAGGAAGCTGCAGGAAGACTGTGAAATGATATGTATACTATGCACCATTCAACTATCACACTACTTCTAGTGGTAAATGAATTTTTTTTTTTTTTTTTGAGTTGGAGTCTCACTTTTTCGCCCAGACTGGAGTGCAGTGGCCGGGAGCGGCCAGTGCAGCCTCGACCTGCTGGGCTCCGGCGATCCTTCCACCTCAGCCTTCCAAGTAGTTGGAACTACAGGCATGCGCCCGGCTGATTTTTGATTTATTGTAGAGATAAGCTCTCGCCAAGTTGCCCAGGCGGGTCTCGAACCTGCGGGCTCAGGCAATCCACTCACCTCAGCCTCCCAAAGGCACGGGATTACAGGCTGAGCCACCGAGCCTGGCTGGTTAATGAATTTAAAGGAAATTGTAAAGAAGAGTAGGTAACTGAACCAAAATTTAAATTCACGTTTTCTGAGATCATGTCTCACAGCATCATATTTTTGGTCATGTTTTATACCATCACTTTATTATTATGGACTTCTAGTAAACAATTCGTTCTAGTCTGGCACTGTACTCCAAAATCCAAGAAGGACTCTGACCCTTCTCCTGAAGCCTTCCACTTGACTTCCAGCAGGAGAAATTACAGTGTTGTACTGTCAATGAAGCCAGGGAGTTTCTTTGATTTCTCTAAATATAGACTAATAGCAGAAAAAGAAGATTATGGGGAAAGAATGAAATACTCTGTCTACTTTTCAAATAGAAATAGATGTATACCACAGTAGAAAAAGCTCTGACTATGGGACAAATAAGACTTGGGTTAAAATCCTAGCTCTGCTATTTACTAGGTGTATGTGTGAAACATTTCTCACTTTTCCTCTGAGCCTGTTTGCTCATCAGTAACATGAGAATTATGGTTCTTGCTCTTCCTGTTCATTAAATCACTATAAGCCAATTATTTAATGATTGTCAAAGGCCTTTGACAATCATAAATGATAGTTTATTGCTACTACTATCAGGATGTCACTAAGGTGAGGAGACTAGTACAGATAAGGCTTGCTATACAGTATACCGTCTGAACTCCAGGTAAACTCAGATTTGTAGTGACTGTGGTTGTGTCTTCCCAAGTATTTCCAGGATAAGCTTTACAATATGTCATTGAAGCTAAAGTGTGAAGGTCAATATTGGACCTTCTCTCGTTTATAAGGTTTCCCTTTGGAAGCCTGTCTTTCCTAATAAAGTGAAAAGACATTATTTATTTATTCATCCAAAAATTATTTGTTCATCATACTACTTGTGGTTTATATATGGTGAAATAATTTTAGTGATTAGATAATCAGAAAAAACATAAATTTGGGAGAATTCAAGGATTTCTAATTTATTTACTGATTTGCTTATTTGGCATTTATTCCATCTTTCATTCATTTAAAAAGTCACCTACTAGGTACCAGACACTGTGTGACACACCAAGGACAGAGTGGTGGTCCTACTTAGATCATCACACATCAGGCCCATGCTATTTTTAAATGGTTTTAGTTTATTCTTAGGTATAGCGACTGGGAACGAAACAGCTTGATGTGGTAACAAGAGTAAAATAATCGAAGTAAGATAATCTTAGAGTAAAATAATCGAAGTAAGATAATCTTAGATTTACATCCCGTTCTCTTTGAATTCCTGCTGTGCAAAGTTAGCAAGCTACTTAACTTCCCTAACTCCATTTCCATAGCCATAAAAGGAGAGAGACATTATGGCATAACATATGTTAAAGCACACTGCTCAATTCCTAGTACATAGTAGGTGCTTCACAAATGTTAGGTATGTGCTCTTTCTTTCATTGTCTCCTTCATTTTGTACATATCTATGATAAAGCTGAGAAAAAAAAAGTTGTTGACTAACAAGTTAGGAATATGTCAACCCCAAGAGCAGTCTTGAATATGACCTAAAACAGAGCATTTGCAAAGGGGTATCACACTTTCTCACACTGTTTCCAGTTTAGAGAACACATTTACATATACCCCATTTAATTTTCATAGCAACCATGTAAGGTGGAGTTTATTATCTCAACCTTTGGGTGAGGAAACTGAGGCTTGCAGAGACTTAGTGATCTTTCTAGAACACATAGTCATTTAGAATTGGCTCTTGGTCTTCTAATGTGCAATCCATTATCTTGCTATCTTACACTGAACTTTGAGCTTAAAATCTTCCAGCTTTCACCCAGTTTTCCTATTTTTTTCATGACTATAGGCCTGTCTTTAGTTCTAAGGGGCACTGCTAAAACTCCCTTTTTCTTATCTTTCCTCCATAGTCCCTGAAACTGATATAGTCCTGGATTCAGAAGCCCAGAGATTAGTCTGGCTGTCTAAGAAACAATACACGTAGCCAATTGCTATTGCATTATTTCAAATCATCACCATTTCTCACTTGCACTATTGCAGTCAGCCTACTTCCTCACTTTGACTCTCTAATGTTAAATTTTCATACCCCTAAGGTCATTCTTAACCCTGCAAAACTCAGTTCTCCTCAGATGCTTCCTTTATTTAAAACAAAACAAAATACAAAACAAAACTATTTCCCTACCTCTTGCAGAACTGCAGTCTGAGCAACTTGGGCTGGCTCAGGCTCCTCATTTTCCATTATATCCTGGTAGGCTTCTCACCTATCTTGCCTCAAGGACCATTGGAGATATTGTTTCTTCCTTCTAGAAATTCTGTCTTCCTTTTCATTCCTCTTAGTGGACTCTTTTTGTCCTTCAAATCCTGAGTTAGATTAGATGACCTCCTACTAATGCCTTACAAGACAGTCCCTATGTACTTTCAAATCTCTTACTACATTGTATAGTGATTACTTATTTTTATGTTTGTATACCTTGAGTGCAGGGCCCTTTCTTTATTCTCTTTTGTCTTCCTACTGCTACCTTGGTACCTGGCGGTTTTTCATGATCAAGTATAATAATACCTATTTTTTTGTAGATTTTTAAAAATCGAATTATTTCTTATTTCTGCTTGTTTTGGCTTATATTGTTCTCTTTTTTTCTAGTTTCATGAGGTTAGAGCGTAGATTATTGATTTGAAACTTTTCTTAATTTCTAACATACAAATTTCTTTAGCCGTGTCTCATAAACTTTGTTAAAGTCTATTTTTATTTTCATTCAGTTAAAAGTATTTTTAAAAAAATTTTCTTGATACTTTCTCTTTGCCCCATACGTTATTTAGAAGTATGTTGTTTAGCTTCCAAGTTTGAAAATTTTTTGTTACCTTTCTATTAATAATTTCTAATTTAGTTATTTTGTGATTGAAGAACAACTTAGTTAGCTTTAAAAATTTGATGAAGTTTGTTTTATGACTCAATATTGTTCTATATTCTTATATTTTTGTGGATTCTTGAAAAGAATGTTTATTATATTGTTATTGGGGAGAGTGTTCTATAAATGTTTACAAGATCTGTTGGCTGATTTCATTTTTGAATCCTTTATGCTAAATTTTTGTATTTATGTTGCATCAATTGTTGAAATATTCAACTATACTTGTGGATATATCTATTTCTTCTTTTAGTTCTACTGATTTTTGCTTCATATATTTTGCAGGTCTTTTGTTTGGTACATGGATATTTAAGGATACCGTGCCTTCTTGGTGGATTGACCCTTTTGACATTATATGATAATGAAAATGTTATTCTTAGTCTCTGGTAATTTTCTTTGCTCTGAAGTCTACTTTAGCTGACATTAATATAACCATTCCTACTTTCCCTTGATTACTCTTTGCATGGTATACTTTTTTTTGCCATTATATTCTTTTCACCCTTCCCATATTGTTACACTTGAAATATATTTCTTGTAAACACAGTATAGTTAGGTTTTTTTGTTTGTTTGTTTGTTTGTTTTTTTGAGTTGGAGTCTCACTCTGTCACCCAGACTGGAGTACAGTGGCCACTCCCAGCCACCACAGCCTCGACCTGCTGGGCTCCGGCGATCCTTCCGCCTCAGCCTTACAAGTAGCTGGAACTACAGGCACGCACTACCATGCCCATCTCATTTTGATTTATTGTAGAGATGAGGTCTCGCCAAGTTGCCCAGGCGGGTCTCGAACTCGCGGGCTCAGGCAATCCACTCACCTCAGCCTCCCAAAGCGCGGGATTACAGGCTGAGCCACCGAGCCCGGCGGCTAGGTATTTTTTTTTTTTTGATCCACTCTACCAAAAATCTCTTCTATTTGGTATTTTTGGACCATTTACATTTAATGTGATTATTGACTTGTTAGAAATTAAATCTGTCATTTTTTTCTTGTTCTCTATTTTTCTTATTTTCATTTATCTATTGGCTTTGTCTGACTTCCTGTAGGATACTTAAACATTTTTTATAAATCTATTTTGATTTATATATAATGTTTTTGAGTATTTAAGAAATAACTTTTTTAGTGGTTGCTCGTTATATACAACTAACTTATGGTGACATCATTTTACCATTATGAGTGCAATATAGATTCCTTTTCTCCTTTTATACCTTTTTATACTTCCCCGTTTATATTATAATATTTTTAAATATTTTATCTAATACAGTTAGAACCACAACAGGCACTGTTACACTTTTCCCTTTAATAATTGAACAGTATGCAATAGAAGGTTAAACAGAAGAAAAACCTATAATATTTACAATTTTTTTCATTCCTTCTTAATGTTCTAAATCCTTTCTCTTATTTTCTTTCCCTTTTTCTTTAGAGGGGTTTTAGCTGTTTTATTTTATTTTATTGGGTTTTATTTTTTACTTTTAATTTTTTTATATTAAAGATGTGGGGTACAATTCAGCATGAGATATGTAAATGTTCATTATGCAGGTACCATTGTTGATGAAATGTGCTCCCCACACCTGGCAGATTCCCACTACTGCCAGTCCCCCACTTCCCTCTCTCCCCTCCCGGCCTCCAGCAGTTTCTCACTACTGCCAATCCTTTTCTTATAGTATTACAATAATTATTATTCAAGGCCCACTTATGAGTGAGAACATATGACACTCAGCTCTTTTTTCTGTGATAGATTGCGCAGTATTATAGATGCTAAGTCCATCCAGGTTGCTGCGAAGTTCATGATTTTACAAAGTAGATCAACTGGGACAAATTTTCTTAGTTTTTCTTTATCTGAAAATGTCTTGGTTTCTCATTCATTCTTGAAGAATATTTTCACTGGATATAGTGATTTGGGCTGACCGTTTTTTCTTTCATAAATAAAAATGCTATGTCTGGTCTCCCTTGTTTCTTATGAGATATCTGCTATCATTCAAATTACTTTTCTCCTATAAATAAGGTGGTGGTCCTCTGCCACTGTTTTCAAGATATTTTCTTTGTCTTTAGTTTTCAGAAGTTTTACTGTGATACATCTTGATGTTACAAGCTGGAAAGAGGTCATTTTGGTTATATTCAAACAGTCATTTAGAAAAGACTTAGAAACTTGTATTAAGCTGAGTTGGGCTAAATGTAGAAGCCATTTTAATTTACTAGAGAACATTTTTTTCTTGCTCCCTCTTCACTGTCCTTGGATCTAGTAATTGTTGCTATTACTGAAAGGAACACAACCAACTTCACTGAATCCCCTGATAAGCAGGAGACACATACAAAAAGACAGCACGTCCCAAGGAAAGCTTCCACTAAACCTAGATAAGAAATAGGCTCTGCTGAAACTTTCTAAAACCCAGAAATGTGTCTGTTCCCTTAGTCTCTAAATGACAACTGATTTCTTTCATGCCTTTGTGTTGATTTTATATATACTGTTTAGTTAAGCCTTGTGAACCAGAACTCCTGGAATCAGCAAAACAAACAAACAAACAAAAAACAAAAACAAACAAGCAAAAATAAAACTGTAACAAGTTGGAAAGTATGCAGCCCCAAATTGTTCAAGGTAATTGTAACTTAGAAGAATGGGAAGATCGATGTAATTTGAGCACTGGTTTGTGACAGTAACTGTTTGGGGTCTAAACACTGATTAAGAGAGAAACTGAGTATTGGCCATAAGACACATAGTCATTTTAAATCAATAGTGGGTAAAAGATAAAAAACTGCATGTTTTATTATAAATACTAGATGGCAACTCTGCTTAAACAAACAAGTTTTTGGTGGATTCACAGCCTGTTCCCTGATCCCATGGCATCAGAATAAAACTTCTTACTTCTCCCAGCTTTCTGCTTCTGGTATTTGACTGGGAGGGAAGCTGCCAATTGTTGGATCGCGCTGTAACATTGGTGCTGATTTCTTCATGTTCACCATATTTGGTTTTTTCCCAGCTTTTTAACCTGTAGGTTTACATATTTTGCCAAATTTGAGTTTTCAGCCAATATTTCTTTGAAAGGTCTTGCGGTCCTGTCCTCTTTCTTCTCTCCTCTTTGGAATGTGATGACACCAATTTTTTTTTGTTGTTGTTGTTATAGTCTTGGTCCCTGAGGCTGTGCTCACTTCTTTTCTCCAGTCAATTTGCTCTTTGTTTTTAAGACTGAATACTAACTATTTTTGTATCTTTCAGCTCACTGATTTTTCCTCTGTCCTTCCCCTTTTGTTGTTGAATGTGTCCATTGAGTTTTTTAAAATTTCCATTATTGTCTTTTCCAATCTAGAAAATTTTATTTGATTCTTTTGTATATCTTTTATTTCTCTTCTGAGACTTTTTTCAAAATTTTTATTTTAGTAAGATACACATAACATAAAATATACCATCTTAACCATTTTTAAGTATACAGTTCAGTGGTATTAGATACATCTGTAATGTTGTACAACCGATTACCACCATCCATCTTCATAACTCTTTTCATCTTATAAAACTGAAACTCTACAACTATTAAACAATACCTCTCTATTCTCCTCACCCTGCAGACCTAGCAACTACCATTCTACTTTCTGTCTTTATAATTTTATTCCAAGTATATAAGTGGAATCATATAGTATTTGTCTTTTAGTAACTGGTTTATTTCACTTTACATAATGTCATCAAGATTCATCTGTTTAGTAGCATATGTCATAATTTTCTTATTTTTTAAGGCTGTATAATATTCCCTTATATATATAGATAACATTTTGTTTTTCCATTCATTTGTTGATGGACACTTGGGTTGCTTTCACATTTTAATTATTATAAATAATGCTGCTATGAACGTGGGTGTAAAAATATTTTTCAGGACTCTGCTTTCAATTATTTTGGGTTTATACCCAGAAGTGGAGTTGCTAGGTAATATGGTAAGTGGAGTTTTATTAATAATTTTTGATGAACCACCATACTGTTTTCTATAGCATTCTGATGAACCACCATACTGTTTTCTATCATTTCTATATAAAATGATTGCAAAAGATTTATTTGGTAAGAAGGCAGTGAATTGAGCTAAACCAAGGAGAAAGTCAAATCAGTGACTTAGCTTCTTAGCAGTTGTTTAAATGAAAATTATGACAAAGGAGTTTCAAAGAACTGATTCAATGACAATTTAAACTTTCTGTGAATTTTATTTTACAACTTTTAACTGGTTTAGCAAGAATCATCAATTATTTATGATACTTAGGGATGTCTTATGAGACGTCAGAAAGTGTTTGGTCATTTTTGGTATAAGTGCATGTTGTCAACAGTTATACCAAGTGTATGTATTCATAGTGAAATTATTTAAAAAAAAGAGCTAAAATATAAACCCCTAGCACTTTAAACTAGGAGATCAGCTGGGATGACCCATCTCTTATTTGATTAGTAGGAGGTTGAGGGAGACAGTCATAATCCTGAAAGACACAATCCTGACTGTCATACTCCCAAATGTTGAAACCCCAAAAGATCAAAATATAACTGTGAAAAAAATAATTTTAAAAATTCTTTAAAATATTTATTTACATTTTAAGGGAGATTTGTTTGAAAAACATGACAGAACATTTCATAGGAAAGCTTACACAATAAAATAGTCAATAATAGCATACATATCTTTGCAAGCATAAACACTTGCAATGCTGACAACAGTCACATGGTATATAGTTATGAGCAGATAAACCATATTACTAAAGAAATAGGAAAATGTATAAATGCATATCTCTATGATTGGTGATTGTGTGCACCCAGCTTGATAAATGCAGTCATCTGAAATACCATGATGAACAACCTATGTCTTCTGGTGAGACTGATCAAAAACTGTGATGGGTTACCACAACATATGCAATTGCTGAGATCTTGAGATATTTCATCTTTCACAAATGCAGATATACAAGATGTCCTCTTCATTTCTTGAGGAAGTTTCAGCATTTTTATGTACATGCACAATGCTTATACACAAAGTCAACATTGTAATAATGCACTTTTGTGCAGTCAAATTGCAAAATATGCATTAAAACAAATTAGAACTCTCTAAAAGCCTGTACACAATTTATACCACCAGTATTGGAAATAATGTGAAGATGAAATACATAGCACAGTGAATCATAAAAAATAACACTGAAGATTTTAAATAGCAAAAAATTTGAAAAACTAAAAATAAAATTTGACATTTAAAAAAGCATATTAAAGGGTTAGATCATAGGCTAATGCACAGAGATAATCCATAAGAGCTAATCTAATAGGATACAGCTATCTTGTGATTGTGATTTTCAGGATTTTTCAGTACATTTTGATCTTTGGGGATTTTAGTATTCAGCATTATAGCAGTTGGGATTGTGTCATTCAGCATTATGATCTAAACTTGGAGGCTAATACTCTGGGAGTAAGTGACTTGACTAAGGTCTCACAGCGTTAAAGTTTGATTAGAACGCTCTCTATCTGAATTCCAGTCCAGTATTTCCTATTGAAACAATCCAAAGACTTTTGGAATACAGATGTCCCTCACTGTATATGAGGAATTGGATCCAGAACCCTGACCTCGTATACTCAAGTCCCATAGTTGACTTTGTGGAAACTGTGTATACAAAAGTCCTCTGTATACCTGGGTTTTGCATCTCGAGAATTCTGTATTTTTAATCTATTTTTGGTTGAAAAAAACTGCATGTAAGTTGTCTCATGTAATTCAAACCCATGCTTCTGAAGGATCAACTGTAATTTTGTCTAAAGATAAGACTGTCTAATTTTAAATGTCATTTAAATTTTTCAATTGCTTATTAGCTTAATTTTTTACAGTAGTGAAACTCAGCTATTGTGCTTGAATACTAGAGCCTAATAAAACACAATAGAAAAGCACCAAATGTCTTACTTCAAAGGTCTTTATATAGTTAGTATAAAGTTCATCCTACTAGGCACTCTTAGGGGAAAGGAACATATCTTAATTATTTTTAAATTTTCTGTACTTGTCTTAGGGCCTAACTAAATATTGGCTGAATAAGGGAATGAATGAAGTGTAAATAAACCATAATACATTTCAATATTAGAATTGAAAGAGACTTTAAGAAACCATTTAGTCCAACACCTTGACTTTAGGGATGAAGAAAATTAGAACAAAAGACAGTATATGACTGATGTCATACAAACTAAAAATATAATGCATTTATGCACACTTTTCCATTGCAAAAAATCTTTCTCTTTCTAGATCATTGTCAGACTTCACAGTAATTCTGCATTGCACAATTCTAAAGGACACTGTTCATTTTATAGTTGACTTGGATAGTGCCCTCATGGTTGTATAGCCATACACTGTGGCTTGGTATATGAGATAGGTATTATTGCCCCTATTTTATAGATGAGGAGATAGGCCTAAAGGGGAAGTGACTTATTGGAGATATAAAGGCAAATTAAGTATACCAAAACCAGTATTGAACTTCTGCTAACTGACAAGTCAATGCTTTTTTTCTTCTAGTGCTCCAGGCTGAAATAGTTCATTTAATCCTTCATGCTTAAGCCCATAACACATTCTAAATAACGTGTAAAGCAGAGACCCAAGCTCATACTGTTCATAGTTCTATTCCTGAATTGCACTGTCTTTCTAATTACTTACACTTTCTAACTAGGTCACACTGTCTAACTACAACCTTGACTCACATTCATCATAGGTTTTTCTATTACCTTTGGCTGCCTTCCCAATCCAACCCATTCCCTGTCACTTCCTATCTTAGTTTCCTTCCAGTTCACCTTCACTGTCGTGATTAGCTGTTAGACATGATATCATTTTCCTTAAGACTTAACAGGATTTCTCCTGTATATCCTCCGACTTCTCTGATTTTCATTTTAAATTCCTCTTTGAGACCCATCTTGGCACATAGTACAATTTTCTTCTCTGCACACTGTCTCTGGGTGATTCATCTTTGCTTGTCACAGGGGTGTACACACCAGTCCCTACACATATAGGTGAATCTGCTCCAGTGATATATTTTAATTACAGATTTAGTCAGAAGTAATTAAGCTTTTCTGTAATGGAGATGGGAACGTAGCTTTAACAATTCATGCCGTTTTAGACATCCCATGTGTGGTTTGTGCCACCCTGGTTTGCAGAGTAAGAAGGAGCCGCTAGTGTAGTTAGATTAATTAATAGAAAGAGAATAAACTTAATGGAGCCCGAAAAGTGCAAAAAATGGTGCTTTCCCCTCTATATCTCATGCAGATAGAATGGCCATCCTGGGATTGCGGCAGGGGATGGCAATTGCATTTTAATTACAGGGCTGATGGTTTCCGTGCTGCACCAGATGGAGGGGCCCTTTTAGAGAGAGGCCTACTCATTGCCTCTGTTGATTTTCCCTCTGATGCTGGTTAACAAAATCCGATGAGACAAAAGTGATGAGGTTGCATTCTTGTTGGATTTTATTCCCTATGCTGTTGTCTGACTTGTGAGTTTCAGTCAGATCTTGATTCTTATGAAGAAGATGCCCCTTCGGGCCCTTCAACAAGTGAAGGAGAAAAGATGTGACTGGAGGAAAGAAAAAAATTCTTCTTCCTGTTTTCCTTTCGCTATCATCCTTGTGGTTACTTTATAACCTACAAAGCACTTTCATTCCCATTATATCACTTCACCATCATAATAATTCTCTAACCGAGGAATTTTTTTATCCCCATTTCAGTGAAAGGGAAATTGAGATTAGGACACTTAAACTTCTATATGTTTAGCAGTGTTACACAGTGAAATATTGATATTAAAGTAAAAGAGTTGTTTGTTCTCTAGCTATCCAAAAATATAGAGTTTGGGATCTGGAAGCCCTACATCACTTCATCTCATTGGATGGAAAAAGAAGCTAAGTTGCAAGTGGCATAATGGAGGACAGTGTAGCATATTTAGAATAACATGGGCTTTGTGACTAGTCCTGGTATAGTTTTACCTCTGCATATGTGTCTTTGGAATTTTGGGACAAGTTTACTCTCCAAGCTTTACTTTCCTCATTTGTAAAATGCAGAGGTATCCTGGAGAAAACAGAGATCCCTCTAGGTTTGTTATTGTTATTGTTGTTTTGTTTTTTTAAGAAACAGAGTCTCACTCTGTTGCCCAGGCTGGAGTGCAGTGGTTTGATTGTAGTTCACTGCAACCTTGAATTCCTGGGTTCAAGAGATCCTACTGCCTCAGCCTCCAGCATAGCTGGGACTACAGGTGTCAAGTTAATTTTTTTTAAATATTTTTTTTATGTAGAGATGGGGGTCTCGCTATGTTGCCCAGACTTATCTTGAACTCCTAGCCTCAAACAATCCTTCCACCTCAGCCTCCAAAAATACTGGGATTACAAGTATAAGCCGTATTGCCCAACTTTCCTCTAGTCTTGAATTTTCTTCTGCCCTGACCCCAGATTTCTCTGCACCTAAGTTAGAAATCTCTTTTCTGTACTTCCTATGGATGGCAGTGGCTCATTTTAGGGGAACCTAAATTCTATAAAATGATTCTCAAGGAGGCAGACTGGAAAGGATGAATACCGAATAGCAGTTAATGAAGGCCAAACCCTTGAGGAATTTTTAGAATGTTATCACACAGGAAAACAGTCAGAACATCAGGATCCTTCATTTATCCAGAAACTAAAATGATTTAGACGTATGAACCAGGGATTGATGTGAAATTCCAACCTCAAGCACAAATGCTACTCCACCAAGTGCTTGCCAAGCCCAGGAACACAGCTCTGAAGCAAAGAAATGAATATTGGGAATCATCTCAAGTCTCTTTTGTTTTTAAAACTTTTAATTTTAGATATGTGGGGTACAGTTCAGGGTTAGGTATACAAATGTTCATTATGCAAGTACCCTTGTTGATGAGATGTGCCCCCCACCCGACAGTTTCCCACTACTGCCAATCCCTTTCTTATAGTATTATGATATTGTTTAAGATCCGCTTATGAGTGAGAAGATGTGATACTTGGTTCTTTGTTTTGTGATAGAAGTATAACCTCTAAATCCATCCAAGTTGCTGTGAAGTTCATAATTTTGTCCTTCTTTATGGCTGTGTAATATTCCATCATGTATATGTACCACTTTTTTGTAATCCAGTCATCTTTTGATGGACAGCACGGTTGGTTCCTTGTTTTTGCTGTTGTGAATAATGCTGCAATAAATGTGTGTGCAGGTATCTTTTTCTTTTCTTTTTTTAACTTTAAAGATGTGGGGTACAATTCAGGGTTAGGTATACAAATGTTCATTATGCAGGTACCCATGTTGATGAGGTGTGCCCCTCCCTTCCCTGGCAGATTCCCACTACTGCCAAACCTTTTCTTATAGTATTATGATAACTGATCAAGGTCCGCTTATGAGTGAAAACATGTGATACTCAGTTCTTTGTTTCTGTGATAAATCACTCAGTACTATAGACTGAGTCTATTGAAGTTGCTGTGAAGTTCATAATTTTGTCCTTCTTTATGACTGTGTAATATTCCATCATGTATATGTACCACATTTTTTATCCAGTCCTCTTTCAATGGGCAGCATGGTTGGTTACATGTTTTTGCTATTGTGAACAATGCTGCAATAAACATACATGTACAGGTATCTTTTTCATAGAGTGATTTGAATTCCTCGGGGTATATTCCCAGTAGGGGGATTGTGGGGCCATATCATATGGAAGGTCAATTTTTTAGGTTATTTAGGAGTCGTATCATATGGAAGGTCAATTTTTTAGGTTATTTAGGAGTTTTCCATGGAGTTTGTATTGGTTTACACTCCCACCAACAGTGCAGAAGTGTTCCCTTTTCGCCACATCCTCTCCAGCATCTGTTGCTTTTTGAGTTATTGATGATGGCCATCCTGACTAGAGTTAGGTGGTATCTCAGTGTGATTTTAATTTGCATTTCTTTGATGACTAGTGAGGCTGAGCATTTTTTCATGTATCTGTTGGCTGCTCATATGTCTTGATTTAGCAGTCTCTGTCCCTCAAGATCTCTTCCTTCAACCTTTTCTCCTTCAAAGAGGGATCATTTATTATCTTCTCACTATAATTTGATAGTTTGAAGGGGATAAACATCAGACCTCCACAGCTGTCAGGACCTTGATTTATAGGAAAATTATTTGTTCTAATTATGCAGAATGATTCACGGCTTATACAAATGTTTGATTTATTACCATACCATCTCTTTATATGTGGGCTCCATTCCCTTTAGTTTTTAGTTTAGTGCTTCCTAGGAATGGTAGTAGATTAAGCTGCTGAATTTTTTTCATCCTTCTCCCGACAGCCTAGAATAATAATGGTATGCATTCATTCATTTGACAAATGTTATTAAGCAATCTCTGTGCATAAGGCACTGGGGATATAAAATGATGGTCACATTTGTTGGTACAGAGGACATAAGGGGAGAGTAGATTCTATATAGCACTTTAGCATTCTTTATCTCATATGAGTCTCACAGCAGCCTTCTAGGTAAGTAAAACAGCTCTTATTCTGACAGTTTTACAAATGAGAACACAAGTTTTAAGATGGAAACTGACCAACCCAAGGTCATGTAGTATGGAAAATTGCAGGAATCCAGTGAGAATTATCCATAATTCTTGACACCCAGAATTAGTCTACCTGGCTGGGTATTTATGTAGGGGTAGGATAGAATGTGCAACCAGGTTCATGGAATTATTATTTCCCTGTGTGAAAGGATGGAAAATGGATTATATTTTCTCAAAATGGCTCCATACTTTATTTACCCGACCCAGAACCTGACATTGCACTTAGCCTATTTTAAGGCATTTAAGGCTGATATTAAAATACCAGTGTTTTTTATGAGAGAGGTACATGTTACTTGTTATTTATTCATTAGTTTGTTCATACAGAAAGCCTTATTAGAAACCTTTTCAGTGCCATGTTTGAGCTAGATACCAGAATAGGAGTGGAAGGTGGTAGTTGTTGTGAGGGATGTGTCAAGCATCAATTAGTCATGGTCTCTCTCATCATGGAGCTTACTATCTGTCTTCAATGTTCCCATTTGCTGACGTACTTGACCTTCTATGCTCAAGCTGCTGAGAACTGCCACACAGTTAAAAAATTTTTTTTCTCTTCCTGAATTGGGTATCAGCTCCAAGTTCTCCTTCTTTTCTTCCTCTGCTGATGTGTATCTGTGTTATCTCACTAGACATTGGGTTCTTTGAAATCAGAACCCAATCAGAATACATGTTTTATTCCATCTTTGTGTCCTCAGTGCCTAATACATAGTAAGTTCTCAGCAATTGTCTTACCTAGGAACAAAAGATGCACTAATAAATACAATGTTAAAGTCAACTTTGCTGCTTTCTCTTAAAGCTTCTCCATTCTGGCCCTGGATTAGTTCCCCTTTGTTCTCCAGAATCAAAGAAGATGTACTCAGACCTAGAATCTCTTTCTAATCCAAAAATATCACAAAGGCGTCCTCCATTATTTGTAATATTTGCCAAAGTTTCCTACCCTCATTCTATAACTCTCTCAGAGCTAAAGGAAGTGTATACAGATTAATGTGAACATAGTGTAACCTTGGGCAAGCCATTTCACCTCCCTAAGACTTAGTTTCTTTCTCTGTACAATAGCTCCATACTTTATCTACCTGACCCAGAGTCTGACATTGCACTTTATTAGCTTATTTTAAGGCATTGAAGTAAGCTAATTTTAACTAACATTAAAATGCCAGTGTTCTTTGTGAGGGAGGCACATTTTACTTGTTATTCAATCATTAGTTTGTTCATACAGAAAGGTGTTTCCTCATATTACCGGCCCCTCCTCCAAAGACAAAAGAGAAAGACTGGAGGCTGGTGTCAGGGGCCGTGGCCTTTGGCAGAAAGGCTTATTTCTTTTCAGTGCCCGGTCTTGAGTTAGGTACCAGAAGAGGAGTGGAGGATGGTAGTTGTTACAAGGGATGTGGTATAACTTGGGCTGTAATTTTAATCAAATGAAAGTATATATTGCCAACTGAATTTCAAAATTCAGCCTAGGTATCAGTTCCTCGGGAAGTTTATTCTGTCTTCTATGCTATCTTAGTTGCCGTCTCAGCTTTTCAGAATTCAACTGTTTCCCTGCATTAGATACTTATTACATTATATTCTCTGATTTTATTTGTCAGTCTCCTCTATTACACAGTGAATGTTTAGACTATCTCTTAGTTATCTTTATATTCACGCATATTCATCAACATGTGTTTATTGTGGACTATTAGGTGGCATGCACTGTGCCAGATGCTGAGATTAAGACCAGCACAGCCTCTGATCTCAAGAAGTTATAGTGCTTAGCTTAGGTTCAGCACAGAACAGAATGAATGAATGAAAAATGAATGAATGTACAAATAAATGTAACTACTTGTTAAATATAGAATGTTATTCAGATGTTAGTTGTATATATTCTTAGTGTATTTGACTGAAATGAGGATTTGATTCAATGTCAACTGTAACCTTCCCAGAGTCTTCTGTTCTAGTGGTCTTTAATTTGATATATGGCCCTACCCTTGCTTGTGATTTGCTTATTGTCTGAGAATTAGGTTAGACATAATTCTTTTTCTAGCTTAATTATTCCCCATCTTTTTTTCTAACTAATATCTTGCCTTACTGATAACCTTTGACCTGGTATATGAGAGAAAGCCTCAGAAAGTAGCAGATGAGAAGAACAAGCATCTTTTTTAATCTTAAAAGAAAACTAATTTTCTCTTAAGATCCTTGAGTAATAAAAGGAAACTTCATGGGCACTAATCTCCTGGGTCCTCAAATTTTGTTTGAAAGAAAGTGAGCAGTAATTTGTGTTTTTAAATTTATAGTAAAAAGTAGATTGGTCATATAATTTATCTTCCAAATGTAAAGGGGTACTTTTGATAATTATGTCAGGGTAATTTGCATAAACTGGGACTTTCCCTGGCAAACCAGGACACATTTATTCTTCCTAGTAATAAGAAGGCGGCACAGTGACAAGTATGGGCTGGAGTCAGGCCACCTTGGAATCAAATCTTGACTCTGTAGCAGTATAACCTAGGGCAAGTTAAGTAACTCTGCACATCTGTTTCTTCATCTATAAAATGAAGCACTAAACCTATCTCTTGTGAATTGTTTGTTTGTTTGTTAGAGACAAGGTCTTGCTCTGTTGCCCAGGCAGGAGTGCAGTGGCACACAATCATGGCTCACTGTGGCCTCGGCCTCCTAGGCTTAAGCATTTCTCTTGCCTCAGCCTCCTGAGTCGCTGGGACTACAGATGTGCACTACTTCATCTGGCTGATTATTTTATAGAAACAGGGTCTTGTTCAGTGTTGCCCAGACTGGTCTCAAATTCCTGACCTCAAGCAATTCTCCTGCCTCAGCCTCCCAAAGTGCTGGGATTACATATGTGAGCCACCGCAGCCAGTCTGTATATTGTATTAATTGAGATAACACATGTAAAGCTCCTGCCATATAGAAATTCAAAGAACATTAGTTTTCTTTATTTTATTTCTTTGATAGCAGCTCTGCCATGAGCTCCATATGATCTTGGACAGCGTTCCCTATTTTCTTATCAGTCAAATGACAATATTGGAATAGATGATCTCTCTATTCTCCAGTCATTTTTCCTAGATTTCTCAGAATAGCCCATTTCAAGTGACCTTATTGCCATACACATCCAAAATGTCTTTAGGATCTTGATATTTATATAATATGTCCCAGACATGAAAAACAACCCCAAAATTCTCCAACAGACTATCACACCCTTAAGTTCCAAAATTATGATTGTCATATTATGAGACCTTTCCCAGCTCTTAGTCACATTCTGTGTTCCTCTTTCAGAGTCGATATAGTCAAAGTTTATAGGTCCCAAATTTCTAACCCTGTAACATCACAAAAATTGGTACATTTCAAAGTGACGTCAAATAGTTTTTAAGGTTTCTAATTCAAGCTTTAAGCTATTTTTTGAATGAAAAACTTGTGGCAACTGATCTATTCCACTCTAAGCATTCTCTTCTCCACGTTAAATAACCCAGATTCTTTACGTTGATTCTTCTAAAGATGTACTGACAATTATTTAGTCACTGATATTCCTCTAATGGGAGTCTGGTCAATTAGTCTCTAGTCTCCATTTCACTTGAATGCAGTCAAACTGGGTCCTCATTCTCTTATCACTCTATTACCAAGTCTTATTGATTCTACCTCCTTAACATATGTTGAAATGGTGCTTCTTTCTTATTCTCTGTACCCTACAATTCTGTTTAGTTCAGGACCATAGTGATTAAAAACTAATTACATGCTATCTACTAGGCAGTGACATTACAAAGATGAAAAAGAAGTAGTCTTTGCCTTCACGGAGCTATTGTCATTTAATATTAAAGTTGAAAATAGCCTTAGCATTTATCTAGTTCAACTGCATGATTATCCTAGACAGGGAAACTGAGATTCAGAAAGGGAGAGTGACTAGTACAAAGTCACACAGTCAACAAGTTACATAGCTAGGGCTATAACCCAGATTTTATTTTAAATTCCAGCTCAAGAATAATTTCTTCTTTACTACTGTTAACTTGAAAATAACCTGTCCCTTTTTTATATTTCTCTTTGGCATCATCATCATCATTATATAGTTGACATTTCATGTAATATTTTAGTATTCACAGGTCCAGACTAGTCATTGAATTTAAGCATTATAATTTCCCTACAAGAATTTTTTATAAATATGTTAACTCTGAATCTCAGAGAGTTTAGGTAACTTTTCATGGTATAAATTTATAGAATCGATGCTCCAAATTAATTATTTTTCCCCCCTCATACCATGCTTCCTTTTATTGGCACAAACAGGTGTTATACTATGACTGACGTGCTGGGGACGAAAGGTGTTTAAGCCATAGATCCTACTTTTGGAGAATAAAACCTAGACAGGTCATATTCTGAAATTAATAGTCATGCTGGATCTTGTGTTAAGACTGCCTGGAATTGTTTTAGCCTCTAAAGATTGATATTTCTGACTCTCTAATTTTTAAAACTGCAACAATAAAAGTTTTGAGTTGCTTATTTTTGATACAGCAACACATGGAATTTTTAACAAAATTAAACTGAGGAAAAACATGAAAGGTGAAATGCTCCAGGATTAATATTGGACTGTATTATACATTCAAGTCCATGCAAAGGAAAAGAAGGTTAAAATAAATTTAGATGGGTTTGAGACCAACCTAGGCAACTTGGTGAGACCTCATCTCTACAATAAATTTTAAAAAATTAGCCTGTGTGGTAGCACACTCCTGTAGTTCCAGCTTCTTGGAAGGCTGAAGCAGAAGGATCGCCTGAGTTCAGCAGGTTGTTGGTGAGGTGGCTGCGAGCATGCACTCCAGCCTAGGCGACCAAGTGAGACTCCAACTCAGAAATTAATTAATTAATTAATTAAGAAATTACATATAATATAATAACCAATTTTAATATCTTAAAATTTCAAGCCACTCCTGGGGTGGTTGTAATAAATCAAAAGTAAAATATGTTTCATTAAACAGAGGTTCTTCAAGGGACCTCTTGAACATCTCTAAATGGGTGACCAGCTTGCAGCTACTCAAGCATGCAATGACCAGTTGTCTAAAATTATGATCAAATGCAGGTTTGAAGGCAGAAAAGAAGGTCTGGTGAGACTTTTTATGCCTGAATTTGAGCGAGTGCCTCTCTAAGATGAAGGAAGTACTCTTAGCCTGAGTTTTGCCATTTCTTTGGCATTGCTTAGTACTCACTCAGTTGATTTTCCAAGTTAAAGACTTGAAAGATGAGGGTGTGAGCAGAAAAGATGGACAGCTCATATAAAAGAAAAGTGGGGCTCCAGTATTTTGATCTTGACTTTATTTGAATGATGTGTGTTGAAAGAGTGATCTGAATGTCAGCCAGTAAGCTCTGTTGGCAATTGGAGACATAGTGGTGAACAAGTCAAAGTTCTTGCCCTCATTATCTAGGGAAAATGCTTTAAAGAGAAGAAAACAAGGTAAAGGATAAAGAATAGCTGGTTAAGTAAGGAAAAGAGAACTGTTTTGAAAGAATATATGCAAAGATTATAGCCAGTACAAAGACCTTGGGAGATAAAAGTTTGATGTGTTCAAAAAGAGTGAGGCCAGTGTGCTTGGGCACAACGAACAAGGAGAAAGTAGTAGGAGGTTAAGTATAAGAGACTGACAGGTAAGAATATAAGAGAAGGACCAGGTAATATGAGGCTTTCTGGGCCATGGAAAGGAATGTAAATTTTTCTCTAAGCACAATGAGAAGCTAGACATGATCTGTATAATGATTTATAAACGGGACAAGCATAGGAAGGCCAATCTGGAGACTCTTTAACATTCTGTGAGAGAAAAGACAGCGACTTGGACTAAAGGAAGATAGCAGCCAAGCCATTCATGTGAGTCCTGGTATAGTGAGCGAGTGTATGGAAAATTTTGTGTATGTGCTGGTGAGTGAGTGGGAGTGTGAGTGGCTGACTGAGTGAGGGCTAGGAAGCTAGCAGCCAGGGCTCTCCTGGTGCAGTGGCTGGTGCCACACCTGCTGGGCTTGAACCCTAGCGATTCCTAGGAGGTAGAAGCTGAGTGTCATTTTTTTAAAAATCAACAAAACCCTTCCTGAAAAGAAAATGCTGGGAGAGACTAAATAAGTGGGGCTTGTAGGCAACTGGCCAGGGCCCTGGTGCCACAGCTGGTGCTGCAGCTTCTCTGCATGGTCTCTGGCTCTTCCCAGGTCACAGAAGCCAAGCACCATCTTTTTTAAAACAGACAAAAGTTTTCCTGTGAAAAAGCGGTGGGGAGAGACTACTGCCTCAGGCTCTGCCTCACCACTGTAATGGGAGAGACAGCTGGCTCCAGGCTTTGCTTCACCACTTCACTGCCTGGCTGGGCACTGGCAGCAGGGGCTGTGGAGGGAGCCCAAGACAGAGTCTCACAAAAGAGGATAAGAGAGGTACCCTGCCACCATCTTGAAAGTGGGGCGGGAAAGTGCTCTGACTTGCTCACCATGGAGCAACAGACCTGATCTCTGTGACTGGTGGATCAACTGCTCAGGGGTTGATCATGACAATGAGTGAATATCCTGAAAGCACAAACTTCAGAGGGACCTGATGAGTGTGGAGTCTCAGACGCCCCACCCCCTACCCTGATCCAACCACAGGACAAAGGGTGTGGCCAGAAGAGGATGAGGAAGAACTCCAAAGAGATCAGTGGCGAATCCGGGACTGACCCAAACCCCCTCCTCCCCAGCAATCCTCTGAATGTCAGACCCATGGCTGGGCCATGACTGAGAGGGACAAACCCAGGTGCAGCCTGCACATCAGTCACAATAGGAGAACTCCATTCCAGAATAGACCTGTCTTCCACAAGTACGTATGGGGGATGACACAATCCCATACCTCTCCCCCGGAGGAGATCTCCCTGACCATGCAAGAGTGGAAGGGGAAGATTGCAGCCCCACTCACTTCCACAGCCCCTCCTCCTTCCCTGTGGCAGACACTGGGGAGACAGTGAAAGAGGTGGAAGCTCTGCAGGAGAGACAAGATTAGAGGAACACTTACAGAGCCTGCAACAAGAGGACATATTCTTTTTATTTTTTTTAATTTAAAAATTTTTTTGCCTGTTTGTTAGTTCATCTGTTTTAAAAATACTTTTCCTTTGTGCATGAATGTGTATGTGAGGGTTTGATCTGCATCCCAACAATTTTTTTTTCTTTTTTCTTTTTCTGTTTCATTCTTTTTGTTTGTTGTTTTCTGTTTATGTGAGTATGTAAAAGACTGAGTGTTCATCTTTCAATTTTGTTGTTGGTCTGCCTTTGCTCTTTTGTTCTTTTGTTTTTTCTTTTTTATAGTTTAAGATGTGTGTCAAAATATGTGTGAGGGTTCAATCTGAATTCCTTTTTTTATTTTTCTGATCTTTCTGTTTTTCTTCTCCATTCACTTTGTGCTAGGTGTGTGGGTGTGTGTTCAGTTTTTGGGGGGTTTTGTGTTGTTATTTGTTTTGATTCTCTTAGTTGTTATTCCAGTTTATTTTGGGGTGTGTGTGTGTGTATGTCTGTCTGTGTGTGTGTTCAATAGTTTTTTATGTGATTTCTGCTTTGCATCATCATATAGAGTGGTGGTGGGGAGGGGGTCTCAGGGAACACATACCACAATCTGGAAACATTGTAATTTGCAAGTATTTTTTAAATCCTACCACCCAATCTCCTACCTTATTCGACTTTCAAAAGCTACAAGAGACAACAAACCTTCCCACCCACAGTCTTATTTCAAAATAGAACAAATCTAGAACCTGGATCAGGGAAGAATAGAGTGCTGAGCAAACATCAGAAGGGAAAGCCTCTCCCACTGACACTGAATAACAGAACTAAAGAGAAAAACAAGATATCTGTTGCAAATGAGGAGAAATCAAAGGAAGACCACAGGCAATTTCAAGTGTACCAAAGATAAAACTCCTGAAAAATCAGACCCTGGAGCCCAAACAATGAAAATCACCAACAGGCCCAAGAATATGACAGGGATTAGGGAATGGATGGAAAGAGTGAATAAGACTCAAGAAAGGCAAGATGCAACACTGAAAGAACTTGTAACAGAGATTTTGGAAATAAAAATTTCATCCAGGACATAAATAACAAGATGACAAGCATGGAAAGCAAAATCAATCTAGTTGAAGAAAGAATCTCAGGACTTGAAGACCAGAACATGGAATAACCCAATCTGTAAGAAACATAGAAAGAAGACTCAGAGAGAAAGAATAAAGCCTACAAGAGATGTACAATTATGTCAAGAGGCCAAACCTATGCCTGGTAGGTATCCCAGAAGAAGAAAGGGAAATGGAGAAGAACTTGGAGCAAGTATTTCAGAAGGTAATCCCAGAAAACTTTCCCTATCGCACCAGAGATACAACCTGCCAAGCACAAGAGATACAGAGAACTCCCACAAGACATTAAATGAGAAGACCAACCCCTAGAAACATAGTAATTCACCTACACAAAGTAGACACAACAAATCCTAAAGGCAGCAAGAGAGAAAGGTCAGACTATCTTCTGGGGAAAACCAATCAAAATAGCAGCAGACCTGTCAGCAGAAACACTACAAGCTAGAAGGGACTGGAGTCCAGTATTCAAAGTCCTCAAATATAAAAAATTTCAACCAAGAATTTCCTACCCATCCACACTCAGCTTTATCAGTGATGGAGAATTAAAATCCTTCCCAGACATCCAGCCTTAGATATTATGCAGCTTCCAGACCAGCTCTACAAGAGACACTTAAAAAGGTATTAAGCACAGAAGAAAGAAAAAAAGGAATGACCATGCATTTCCCAAGAGAACAGCAGAGCACAAAATCAACAGAGAATACAGCACAACAAGAAACTTGAAAACACACACATACATCAACCCAAAGCCAAAAGAAAATAAGCAAACAAACAAAAAAACTTTGTAAGAACCTCATGACGGACAAACAATCACATTTCAATAATCAACTTGAGTGTGAATGGACTAAATGCACCACTGAAAAGACACAGAATGGCAAACAGGATAAGAAACCATGACCCAATTATTTGCTGCATCCAGGAAACTCATCTCACCACAAGGGACACACATAGACTCAAAGTTAAAAGATGGAAAATGAGTTTCCAGGCAAATGGATCACAAAAGAAGGCAGGAGTCACGTTCTTAATATCAGGCAAAACAACCTTTAAGCTATCAAAAATTTTAAAAGGTACAAATATCAGGCAAAACAACCTTTAAGCTATCAAAAATTTTAAAAGATACAAAAGGACACTATATAATGATGAAAGGTTCAATCCAAAACAAGTAATATCCACCCTAAACATATATGCACCCAACACAGGAGCATCAGCATTTATAAAGCAAATACTAAGTAAACTGAAAAAAGATATTGACTCTAACATTAGTATATCAGGGTACTTGAATACCCTACTAACAGTCCTAGATAGATCATCAAGGCAAAAAAATCAACAAGAAGATCCAGAACCTAAGCTTGACACTTAACCAAATGGACTTAATGTATACCTACAGATACCACAGGATATACATTCTACTCATCACCACATGGAATGTGCTCCATGATTGATCACATCCTTGGCCGTAAATCAAGCATAAAGAAGTTACATAAAGTTGAAATATTGCCATGCACCTTCTCAGACCACAGTGGAATAAAAATAAATATC